>NW_017307336.1:460130-471744 GCF_000935625.1 Nanorana parkeri
GTATATTTTAAAGCAATTAAATTCCTTAAAGTTGTATTATATATATATATATATATAGCTCTGCTCTGCTGGTGGTGTAAACAGAGTGGAAACATAAGTAGAATTAATGGATAAGCAGAACCACACTAGACAATAAATGGTGCTCATTACCTGCATTTATAAGATCACATATCCCATAATTCTCACTTTTAAAAACAAAGAGGCAGTTATATCCTTCATAAATGGCAAAATACATGTAACTAGAAAGGAAATATAGCCCAAGAGTTCTCAAAATGACTTCCTTCTTATTAGTGTTTGTCAGATGCCATACTTTTGTAAGATTTACAAGGTAGGCAATGGACTATAAAAGAAAACGGCTAAATTGGCAAAAAAATATATAAACTCAGCTTAAAGTAGATGTAAACCCAGTCACTAAAATCTAATATAATTTTTAATGTGTTAATATAGTTGAAAATGCATTTTCTATTATTTCACATCTAGAGCTTTCATTAAAATAATACCTGGTAACCCTGCCCTGAAGGTCCATGTTCAAACAGTTCATGTTATGTTGGGACAATGCCCAGTTCCTGTTCTTCAGTTGATCTCTTGCGTTGTTACTTTGTCACTTGCCATTCTTGTGGAGACTATAACCAGCCGTGCTGGAGGTAAGGGATCTTTTTATAACCAATTTGCAATGCCATTCACCCTACAAATGTTTCTGAACGTTGGCTATGTGTGAATGGACACAATAACAGATGTCCTTAGATATATTTTCTTTACTAGTCAAATGTAATACTGCATTATGGCCACTAGATGGAGTTGAACAGCATAGGAAGTAAATACTTATCTTGTTCAGAAAGATTCATATAGGTCTATTCCCTAGGGTGAAGAGTTTGGAGAGGGCAGGAGAAGTGAACAATCTAGGACAAAATAGCCGATTTGGAAAAATTCTCCAATTCAGCTCACTTTCCTGTTCAGCTATGTTGTCCTAGATTGTTCCCTTCTCCTGCCCAGAGTCGGCTCTACAGTTTGCGAGGCCTTAGGCAAAACCTAAACATGAGGCCCCACTCAGGCCTGTGGGGTCTTACCAGGGCTCTGTGGGGTTTAACCAGGCTGGTGAGACCCCAAAGTGCACTGGTGACACCCCACACAGGCCCGGTTAAACCAGGGCTCTGTAGGGTCTCACCAGCACCAGGGCTCTCTAGGGTCTCATCATTAGCCTGGTTAGAGCCCTGGTGAGACCCCAAAGGGCCCTAGTGAGACCTCAAGAAGCACTGGTAAAACCAGTGCTCCGCAGGGTCTCACCAGGACTCTGTAGGGTCCCACCAGCACCAGGGCTCTCTAGGGTCTCATCATTAGCCTGGTTAGAGCCCTGGTGAGACCCTGCGGAGCACTGGGTTTACCAGTGCTTCTTGAGGTCTCACTAGGGCCCTTTGGGGTCTCACCAGGGCTCTAACCAGGCTAATGATGAGACCCTAGAGAGCCCTGGTGCTGGTGCGACCCTACAGGGCCCTGGTTTAACCGGGCCTGTGTGGGGTGTCACCAGTGCACTTTGGGGTCTCACCAGGGCTCTAACCAGGCTAATGATGAGACCCTAGAGAGCCCTGGTGCTGGTGCGACCCTACAGGGCCCTGGTTTAACCGGGCCTGTGTGGGGTGTCACCAGTGCACTTTGGGGTCTCACCAGGGCTCTGAGGGGCCTCACCAGGGCCCTAAAGGGGTCTAACCAGGCTGGTGAGACCCCACAGAGCCCTGGTTAAACCAGGGCTCTGCCGGGTCTCACCAGGGCGAGATGGGGTCTCACCAGGGCTATGTGGGGTCTCACCAGCCTGGTTAGACCCCTTCAGGGCCCTGGTGAGACCCCACAGACCAGGGATCTGTGGGGTCTCACCAGGGCTCTGAGGGGGCCTCACCAGGGTAGCAAGGTTCTGTGGGGTCTCACCAGCCTGGTTAGACCCCTTCAGGGCCCTGGTGAGACCCCACAGACCAGGGATCTGTGGGGTCTCACCAGGGCTCTGAGGGGGCCTCACCAGGGTAGCAAGGTTCTGTGGGGTCTCACCAGCCTGGTTAGACCCCTTCAGGGCCCTGGTGAGACCCCACAGACCAGGGATCTGTGGGGTCTCACCAGGGCTCTGAGGGGGCCTCACCAGGGTAGCAAGGTTCTGTGGGGTCTCACCAGCCTGGTTAGACCCCTTCAGGGCCCTGGTGAGACCCCACAGACCAGGGATCTGTGGGGTCTCACCAGGGCTCTGAGGGGGCCTCACCAGGGTAGCAAGGTTCTGTGGGGTCTCACCAGCCTGGTTAGACCCCTTCAGGGCCCTGGTGAGACCCCACAGACCAGGGATCTGTGGGGTCTCACCAGGGCTCTGAGGGGGCCTCACCAGGGTAGCAAGGTTCTGTGGGGTCTCACCAGCCTGGTTAGACCCCTTCAGGGCCCTGGTGAGACCCCACAGACCAGGGATCTGTGGGGTCTCACCAGGGCTCTGAGGGGGCCTCACCAGGGTAGCAAGGTTCTGTGGGGTCTCACCAGCCTGGTTAGACCCCTTCAGGGCCCTGGTGAGACCCCACAGACCAGGGATCTGTGCGGTCTCACCACAGCTCTGAGGGGGCCTCACCAGGGTAGCAGGGTTCTGTGTAAACCAGGGCTCTCCACAGGGCTCTCACCTGCTTTCCACTTGGCTCTCCAGGCTGCCACTCCAGTACTGTGTTTGCTGTGCTGGCCGTGTCTTGAGGGCGTCTCCATCAGCTTCTGCAGTTAAACTCCGCCCTCCCAGCCAGAGATCCTCGTGTGGTGGATGGGAGGGGGGAGGTCTCTTCTTATTGGCTGGTGGGCGGAGCTCCGTGCAGAAGACGAGCCGATGATCCGCACCAACGATCGAGGTAACGGATGAGCTCTCAGCCCTGTCACTGTCAAACTGAGAGTCTCAGTTTGACAGCTACGTGGATGAGAGCTGACAACGCTACCTGGCTGCCGTCCTGACAGGGCAAACTAGGCGGCCGCGAGGCCCTCGGGAGCGCGAGGCCTAAGGCGACCGCCTAATTTGCCTAATTAAAGAGCCGCCTCTGCTTATGCCTTCTTCAAACTCTTCACCCTTTTGTGAATAGACCCCTATTTATTATAGTGCGAATGGCTCTGTGAATTGGTTCACCTTTATTGCCATCCAGCATGTTTCAACTTTATCACCATCCCACCATGATCAATAACAAGCAGCCATTGCTGGAGTGCAGGAAGACAAGACGTGGCTGGAAGAGATTAGAAAAGCAGAGATGCAAACCAAAAAATTGTCAACGAATGGTAAAAACAGTATCTCCTAAAAGAAAAAAAAACATGGACATTGTTTAAGATGCAGCACTTTAACAAACTAAATGGTGTCGGTGGCTTCTTGAATGCGAGTGAGAGTTTTAAAACGTTCTTACCCCACGTGCACGAGCGGGAAATCGACCAGCGATGGCTGTTTACATACAATCGTTTGAGCCGCCCAATCGCTTGTAAGTTGTCTGCATGTGTGCACACACCCCCTCCCGCCACCTATATCAGGCTCTGCTGTGCCCTGTGCGGGCTCGGACACTATTTTTTTAGATCGCACTGGACTGGAACACAGGCATTGATGTGCCATGCGTTCTTGTGCGGGCGATCGAACTGCAGGCAGGGGGCGTGGCTGTGGTGCAATTGACTTCAATGCACCACCACACCCCCTCCTGCCCCAGAACACAGGGGGGGGGGAGTTTTGTATGCGATACAGTGTGTTCCAACCAACAGCTAGTGTGAAAAAGACTTGAATGCGGATGTGATGTGCATTACATAACTTCCACCTTCAGCTGTCATTTCTCTGGCGTTCTTGTGCGGGCAGTTGAACTGCAGGCAGGGGGCGTGGCTGTGGTGCAATTGACTTCAATGCACCACCACACCCCCTCCTGCCCCAGAACACAGGGGGGGGGGAGTTTTGTATGCGATACAGTGTGTTCCAACCAACAGCTGGTGTGAACAAGCCCTGAATGCAGATGTGATGTGCATTACATAACTTCATAGCTGTCATTTCTCTGGCTCTCTGGAGAGAAGCTGGTGAAGCAGATCTTTGCTTCATCAGCTTCTTTGTGGGTCCTAGGTGTCTCCATAAAGTGGACCTGTCACTGTAAATTTACATAGGGGGCTTCCTAACCCTCTATGTCAGTGGTTCTCAACCTGTGGGTCGGGACCCCCTTGTGGGTCGAATGACGATTTGCCAGGGGTCGCCTAGTCAGAAAAAAAAAAAAAACACCATAGGAATGCATACCTAGATTCCTATTGGCTATTTCACTTTGCAAAAGCCAATAGCAAACTAGCTATTGCAACCGCCCTCTGATGCTGCCAATCAGCAGAGGGGGACCTGAAGTTCTCCACCAGGTCCCCTTCTAGTGATTGACAGCAGCAGAGGGCGGGTGCAATATATATGTATTCAAGCAAAAAAATATGTAAAACACACCTCTAGCTATGCATTCCATTTTCCCGGTCCGCAGCTGCAGAGATCGGGCAATGTCTCAGTGCCTGTGATTGACACTGCGCACTGTCAGCTTCCTGGCGGGCTCGGCACGTGGAGCTGCGAACACGCCCGAGCACATCCCTATCAGTGACAGTACTGCGGAGTATGTACCTCATATGTTATATAGCCACACACTTTAAATCAAATTCTTCTAGTTCCAGCTGCAGAGCCCGGTCCAGTCTTTGCCTATAGCAGTGGTTCTCAACCTGTGGGTCGTTGTGCAAGGTGAGAGTCCTCCTCAGCTCTCTCCTAGCGCAGCAGTGTCAGTTCTCCTGCCACGCCTCCAGATGTCGCTGCAGCAGCCGCGTCATCCCTAAATTTTACCTTTGGGGGTCACCACAACTTGGCAAATGTTACCAAGGGGTCCCGGCCCTAGAAAGGTTGAGAAGCAGTGTTCTATGTGATAACAACAAAGTTATGTGTAAAAAAAGTTTACAAAAATTAGTTACATAAAAAAAAATAAAGTCACATATAAAAATAAGAAAAACAAAAAAAAAGTTTAACGTCCCCCCATGTACACACGTATACAAAAGACAAACATGCATCAGGTGCGCCTACATGCGAAGACGACAATTGCGCCCATTGCACCGCACGTGTTACATATCACCGTGAACGTCAGAGCATGAGCAATAATTCTAGGGATCTCAATTACTGATAACACTAAACTGATGAGCCGTAAAAACTTTTAAAGCGTCGCCTATGGCCAAGTTTTTTGCGATTTTGCGAGCACACGCAATTCTAAGGTTTGACATGCTCGGTGTCTGTTCACCCGACGTGACTCCATTTTACCAAAACAATGGGTGATAATAAATGTTTCATAGCATAATTTAGCAAAAACATTAAATACCACCAAAAGAAAGCACTATGTCCCCACAAAATTATATGAAGTTTATTTCAGTACAGCGTTGCATGACGGAATAAATGTCAAAGTACAGCAGCACTGAATACTGAAAAATGGCCTGGACAGGAAGGGGGTTTAACACCTCGTTCATCAAGTGGTTAACAATAAAATTAACAATTTGCCTTTAAACCCTTTCTTTCTTTATGGAGCTACAGGAGAACAGAAGAGCCTGACAGTTCTAGCTAGTGTTATAAGACGGGGTTTCATTTAAAGCAGAACTTCAGCCAAAAAAACAAGATAAAAATATGAGGCTATTAAAAACAAAAAAAAACAGCAGTTTTTTCTTCACAATTTGCCCTCAATCCAGAGATTTATCCTGCAGTACTTTATTCTGCCACTGGATATCTTCAACCTGATGGCCAGCATCATTCAACCTATTTCATCTGACCCCAGATCATCCTGGATCCGCCTGTGACTGGTCAGTGAAAGGAAAAGCAGCACAATCATTAGCTTATCTCTTGTCAGTCTACTTTCTCCTCCTGTTAGCATGAAGTGAGTGGCTCCTTGTACTGCTTTTTCCTCTTAAGGTGGCCATACACTGTACAACCATCGCAAGACCTTAGTCTTGCAATGGTTGTAAAGTAGGGTTGCACAGATACTTTTCGAGTACCAGTGCAGATACTTGGCATTTTCATGATGACTACCAGCGGTTGCAGTGGTTGCAGCTTGGACCTGGCTCTGGCACTCCACCACTGTCCTGAAATCATTAGTCTGTATTGTTTTAGAAAAACTGTCACATGACAATAAACAAAAATGTATCAGTACTCGTACTTGTAAGTACTCGGCAAGTACCAGTACTCGTACTCGCAAAACTGGTATCTGGGCATACCTTTTATTAATATTTATAAAAACAAAATCATACATTAAAACAGAGATGTACAAATCCCAGAAGCTCCGTGTGCTCCTTACAAATGACAGCCGCCTCCTAATTTTTGAATTTGTCTCTAGTGTAGTCTTGGAGCTCAAAAGTATCGGTACATGTACTCATACTTGTACCGAGTACTGTACTTGGTATCTGTGCAACCCTATTGTAAAGTAATTAAAAAAACGTACGATCTGCCCATCTTGGACAGGCAGATCATACTTGCGATCATCGCAAGCCCGCCCCCCTGAGATGCGGGCTTGCGATGACCGCAATGCTGAACGGGCAGTGTGTGCGTGCGCACACCGGCCCGTTCGGCATTTGTCTCCCGAGCATCATTCAAATGCTAGGTTTTCTAGCATGCTCCTTAGACAAAAGTCTTCATTCACACTGCACGATTCTCGTACGATTGCGGGATTTCCAGCGATTCTCGTACGAGAATCGTGGAGTCTATGGGCACCTTTACACTCTAGCCCTGCTGTGCATGGACTTCTGGAGGCTGATACCAATTTAAATGCAGGTTCTTTCACTGCTTGCATTTAAAATATATTTAATTATGTATTATTGATAACAGAGCTAAATTTGTGTTCAGCTTTAACAGTAATAGAAAAAAATACCACTGGTGGAATAGATTTTGATTTGTTTATCTCCACCAGAAAAATATTACTATAGGAACATATAAAAAAATCATCAAAGGAAAGAGACCTTATGGTTGATGGTTTAGATTTTTTTGCTGCTCTTGTATAATAAGAAAAGCAGACAATTGCATATTGTTATTAGCCCATATTTCTCCCAAAATATTTCAAGGGAGCAATATGGATTATCCATTAGTTTGTCAGTTGTGATTTAGACGGCTCAGTTGGTTGAAGTTTTTATTTTATCTAGGGCCAGGGCACAATACTAATGTCCCTCATTTTCATTACTTATTTGCAGTACAACCTCAGGGAATCTTTTCTAAGGAATGCCTTAGTCTGGCTAAGATGAATTTATTTTTAAACTGGTGGGGTATGGCGGAGACATTTTTCTTCTGTGTCAAATCTCCACTTGCAAGATCTGTAACCACATCCAGCACATTGTTCTAGATAAATGAGTATAACAGCAGCAGTGGAAAGATTTGACTTTGATTTTTCCGTCTGGGTGCCCTCCCCCTCAACTTTAGGGCCTGCCGGCTCAGGTTATATATAGAAACAGGAAGCTATTGGGCATCAGATAGTTAACCGAGATAACAGATTTTCAAAAAGAGAGAAGAAAAAAAACTTCACCTGAGCTAAATATAAACCCAGCTGTGTCTATTTATAAGACACTCTTTTCTGACACCAGATCTGCCTCAAGTTGATAGCTTGCTACGATTTCCTTGGCCCTTATGAAAATGCAGTTACTGCGTAGGAGGAGGAAGGCTGTCAGGTGTCACTTATGTTATCATGTGCTGTGATGGGTGAGCTCAGGCAGGAAGAACAAAGCTAAAAAAAAAACACAAGTCTTCTCTTAATAATTTGCCCTTTGCAGCAACTGAGTCTTATCTGGCCACCCACGTTCATCTGGCTGCTGACGTGGTGCTCACTTCATTTGCACAAGATATTTTTATATCTTTTGTCTTCTTTTGAGGAACCGACAGAGAGGGCTTGCTGTGTAATGATTTATATCTCACTCCAAATAGGCTACCCTGAAATCTTGTCTCTGTGCAGCTGAAAGGAAGAATGCTGCTAGCAGAGATATTGTAAAACAGCAGGCTTGTTCAGCAGAGATATGTCTTAATCCATACAACTGACATGCCTGTAATATTTTTAATAGTTTTACATTTGAACAAATTGTAATTTTTTCCCCACACAAAGAGCCAATGTTGAACATATCTTTTTAATCCCAGCCTTTCAGGAGAATTTTTCTGATTTCTGGAAATAAAGCTAAACTCCAGGCAGAGCTATGAAAGAATGAATGCATTTATGTATTCAATTAGTAGTTGTATTAAGCAACTAGTATAATTAATTGTGTTAAAATCAACCTTCTGTATTCTGTAATAAAACAGAGTGGCTCCTCTGGGGAATGCATGGAGCCTCTTTTTTTTTTTGGGGGGGGGGGTGCGCTTGCCCCCAATAACCTGGTATTATACTTTTACATAAATTTTTTAGGCACTGATACCATCCGTATTTTGTTTAGTTGATCTCTTTGTCATCTACTCATTCTTAATAGATCTAGTTATAGTCACCTTAGGGTTTTGTAAGATGTTTCCTTATGGCTTGGTGCACATCTCTTTGATGCCTGAAACATATTTTGCTGTTGATATTGTCTCAATACATGGGTCTTATCCCAGACTTTGCTGTGGGTTATCATACTGATATTTTTGTATTTGTAATATATAAATATTTTTGAGCAATGCAGCAACTGTGTACAGGCCCAGATTCCCCACAAGGCCACAGAGGCCCGGCCTCGGGGCAGAAGGGCGCAGAGGGGCGGCAGCTGTGTCCTCCATGTGTCTCCATGCACAAGCAGGACTAAATGTAGAGTAAGGGAAGCCGATTGTACGTTTAGATGTGATCTCAGTGACGTCGCCGAGATCACATGTAAAAAGTCTGCAACCAGCCCGTCCTCCCCTACCCCCTGCACCTCTCTCCTCGCTGGCTCCGTCCTCCTGTCACACCCAATTGCTATCACACAGGGTGTTGTTTTCTCCTGTGTGATAGCAATAAAGTTAGGTGAAAAAAATGTAATTGATTAGAAAATAAATAAATAAAAATTAAAAATATAATCTGAAATAATTAAATAAAAAAAATAAAAAGGAAGGGAGAGTAAATCCGGCCCTGACTGTGTAGGGTGTCCTTTACTTCAGTTGCTAGTATTCTGATGAACAACAACAGCACAAATAGCAAGGTGAGAAAATCAACAGAGGGGCATCACCATAATCATGCTCTGTTAACAGAGGGCTTTCATACAGGCTCCAGCCACCCTTCTGCTTCCACCTCCTATTAAAGTCGTTTTTTTTTTTTAATGCAGAGCTGCCATCTTGTGTTAGAGGTATATTGTTTGCTTTATATGCAGAGTTGCCTTTTTTTATTTCTCCCAGTAGCTCCTGGGACCCCTCTCCTTTTAGTTATAATTTATATACATATGTCCATAGCCTGCTATACAAGGTCAAAATAAATATATTAGTGAATGCATTGAATGTTGCTGCTTTTATCTTGCTGCACTAGACAAAAGATGTGGGGTGCCAATGTTATACTTAGTTTCTTCTTCATAGGCAAGTATTGGTGCAGATATCCCAATGCCTACCTTCATAGAGATATGTCCTTTGTGTATGCCCAAGATTATGCTGCCCTACGCACTTTGTTGGACCCATTCCAAGTCATCCCAATGTATGTCGAGCTTCAGACACTTCTAAATATCTCTTGCACAAAGCAAGTTATAGCACTGTGTAGGGTCATGCAAAGTTTTGTCTGGCACATTTTATGTTATGTTATGGAAGCTGTGTAGCTAGACATTATATTGCATGCACACGTTTTATTATTTTATCAGTAACTACAAACTGTGGCCATCTGTCTCCTAATCTTTGCTGGTGCTTATAGAGTCCTCTGTACCTTGGCTTCCTCAGAGTAAATATAGGAGTCCAAGAGAAAATGTATGAACACCTTTCCCATTCCCACTAGCATTGGTGAACTGGTAAAATGGGCCTGTTTATTTGTCCATGTGAGCATGATAGGAACATTAGAGGGTACTGTTCAATGAGCCTTGTGTCTTGGCATTTCACACATACAATTAACATGCTCAAGAATAGAATTAGGCAAGACTTTTGATGTTTGAAGGAATGAATTTAGCACCTTATAACTGTTTTCCCCAGTTGAAACCTCTGGGAATGATTTGTTGATTTTGATGTTACAAGTGATAGAAGCGTGAACTTATCACACTCCGTCCAATTTTAAAATAACACTTCTCAAACTAGTACATCAGCAGGGATCTTATATAGTTCCCTATCAAAGTATACTTGATAGATGGTCATTATGTTAGTGACTGCCTTCCACTGGATCTGCTTTTCATATCACTGCTACAACAAATATGATATTGGCAGCCTGTGAGTGCAGTGAATTATGTACAGTTGCAACCAACCAGATTTGAGCTTTTATGAGTTCACAAAGGCACCAGCATTTATTTTTCATTATACAAAGGCAAGCACCCTACAAGTTTTAAAGCACCTGTGCCATATTCACAATTGTGAATAATTACTTTTTTGGACTTGGAATATGGCAAGTAGGCAATGTTAGTGTTGCCTAAGCTGTTAATTACCCCAATATTGGTTTACTACAATCTGGTAAATTATTGTAGTGAATCTACACAACAGTATAATAAGTATAAACTGAGAAATTTGACTACTCTATTAATTCAAACTGATATAGGTGTAACATTAAAGTGTATCTAAATCCAAGAACAAAAAAAGTAATATATTATTGCAGCCTCACATCACCGGGGGTGGGGGTCGTGTTAAGTTGCACATAATGCATGCTGCTGTGTGTTGTGCATGTATGCTGCTGCGCACTGCAATGCTTGTTTTCTTTCCTTTTTTTAGCTTCGATTTAATGCTTTAAAAACTCAGTGATGCACATTTTACTGCGTTTTTATGTACTTACTGCAAAAAAAGGAGGAAAAATGTGTTTATATGTTTGTACACTAATGCAATGCTTTGGTGTGAACTGGCCACATAAACAACGATAGTATTTGCTTCCTTGCATTAAGACTGCATTCATCAACTTACATCAACAACACAACTTAATGTACTCTATGTAAATTGACCCTTAATGTGTCCACATTAATGTTATAGTGTAATACTGAAGTTACTGTGGGAGTGCCATTGACAGAGTAGTGTCCTCCAGTGTAGTTTCAAATTATGCTTTCTGCTATAGCTTTTTGGGTTTGAATGAACCACCTATTTACTGATTATTCAGGGACTTAAAAGATCAGATAGATTTTTGTATTGTTTCATTTTGACAGATTTTTTTAAAAGTTGTTCAATGTGCATAGCTCCAGTGGCGGAAGCAGCCCACAGTAGGTAAAAAAAATGTCTCAGCCTCTAGTACAGGGGTCTCCAAGTACCAGCCCATGGGCCAATTTCGGCCCGCAGCTACATGGTCTGTATCTCTGCCAGATGCAGACCGCATAGCTGCTCCTTTCAGTGCCGGCAATCACAAGCTCCTTTTGGCCGGAGCTCTGACAGCTCTGCACTGTGGTCGTAAGGAAGGATTAGTAAGGTCTGCATCAGACCTTACTAATCAACTACTGGATCACTAGGGAATGTGCAGGTGAATTTTGTTTTTATCTGTGGGGGATGATTGGGGGGGGGGGGCGGAGGGGGCGGGGGGGTATTATTCGT
>NW_017307336.1:471879-505586 GCF_000935625.1 Nanorana parkeri
TTGCGTGTGTTGTTTGTTTTTTGTGGGGGGGTGTGGGTGGGGGGGGGGGGACGAAGGGACGAGGGTGTATTATTCTGCATTAGTGTGTGTGTGTTGGGGGGATGTATTTCTCTATGTGTGTGTTTGTGTATTCACCCCATTTACACTTGTAAGTTTAGGTGCCATAGGATTTTGCCTTTTCCTGCAGCAGGAATCCCTAATCTGTCATTTACAAGTGGCAGCTGTCACCCATTCAAGTTAATGGCAGCCACTGCATGTAAACTCCTGCACACCGCATGCAATGGTATGTGATATTACTACATGCAGTTAGGAATCAATCACTCTCCCTGGATGCATGATTGATGTGTCCAGGGATAAAGATTGTCTTCTAACTGCATGTAATCATATCATATATAATAATATAGCTGTAGCTCAAAAAGGGGGGGGGCATACAACATTTTGCTATGAGGCCCTGTGATTTCTAGTTATGCCCCTGCATAGCCCTGCATGAATGGTTTTGGGTAGGAGAACAGCACCAATACCATATAAACAGGGGAAGCAGTAGCCATCGGGAAACGTTTTGTCTGCCTTTTCAATTTTTTGTCCTGAGAATGGGACACAGGGCCTATAGACAATGAATTGTTCCGAAAGCTGTTGGAAAATGGCTTGGTTTAGTAACTGTCATCTTATATCATACTATATCATAACAATCTGAATTGGGGTTTACTTCCTCTTAGTAGAAGACCCTTAGCATGGCACAAGTTGATTATTAAGAGAAAAAACACATTATTTGTGTATGAAAGTATTTCTCATCAACTCCAAAATCTCATCTTAAATATTTTCAGTCCTCATATATTCCTAATTGTTGGTCTGGCAGCACATAATTCAACCCTTACCTCCCCAGTTTCTTGCTGTTGCATAGTACATTGGTTCTGATTTATATATTTTTGAGTGCTGTTTTGCCATAAATTTGAATTTTCATTTGCGTTAAATTCTTAACTAGCTTAAGCTTGAGATAAATAATGATATAAGTATGTGGAGAGTATGTTTCCACACTGATTTACATGCAGTAAAGGGATGCTTCATCCAATTAGTCCTAATAAGTCATGTTTTCTAGACATGCATAGTGAAGCCCAAGCATGTTAATTGGAATTATTCTAAAAGAAATACACACAATATATCTACACTAAGAGGGACTTGAGCAATGAAAACATTGCAGGAAAGCATAAGGCAGAATCAGTTAAAGTATTGGAAAAAATTAGGAATTGTATGTGGTTAATTTTGTATTTATCAAATCACAGGCCTGCAGCTACAGCCTTCTTTTAAGCACAGGTTGTAGAATGAGACAAACACTGTATGGCAACATGTAATAGCCCATTTTTTATAATAAGAATAAATATATAATATGTGGTATTGTCTGGCAATCAGTTCCAGGAGGCAAGTTCCTGTATTGGGAAGAAACGTAAAGTCAGCTCTTTCCCAGTGCTTCCTCGAACTGCTCAGGACCTTTGGCTGAGAGTCCTGGGTGACTGCAGCCCCCAGTTCTACCGTGGGATTGCCACACAATACCACAAATAATAAAAATGCTCTACAAAAGTTAAGAACTTGCCCACAGTGACCAATTAGATTTCCTGTTTTATTCTCCTAGGGAATAAAAGGATAAACCTGATTGGTCACTATGGGCTAGTTTCCCTACTTATGGTAACATTTTCTTTTCTCCAGGTTTTTAAAATGAATCACATAAACAATCACATCACTGTAATTTAGAGCATTCTTTATGTGATTAAATTTGATACATTTCCCAAACGATATGAAGTCTATTTATAAAAAATTAATTATGTAGCTGTTCATTCAGCAAAACCAGCTTTTGCAGGAATGGGCAAAATCGAATGTTCTCAAAGTTTTTTCCTTCTGGTCCAATATTCTTAAAGTAGTATTAAGCACTCTAATAATAAACCCAGATTAAACGAATATACATTGCCCAGCAAAGTATTTATTTAAAGTTTTGCCCGAGCACTTAGTCATCATGTTTCAGAACAGCTGACTCCAACTCTCTCAGTTTGGCTTCCTTGAACTACCAGTCCAGTACAAGACTAGGCACAGTCTCCAGCAAATGTCCATCTACTAGCTTAAAGAAGGGACGATAGAGGAGCAAGGGGGAGGGATGTGACTTGCCTTCCTGTGTCTGTGTTTTTCTGTAATAACTTTTTCATTACTAGCACACACTAGGGTGGCTCCATTGAACCCCGCCAGGGAATGAGTATTTTTTTTTCTGCTTTGCAACTTTGTTTCTATTTGCCATAGGCAATCATCCATACCAGTCTATGGGACTATTTTTTACAGCACTTCTGTGGCTAATGTATCTACTTGCAACATAGTAAGACTGGTATTATTGGAATTGACAGGACTGTTCATAGTGCTCATTTTATCTGCAAGTGAGAGCAAGCAACAGTTAATTTACATTATTAAGAACATTCAACCAGAAGAAAAAAGATACCCTAAGAACATTTGATTTTGTCCCATCCTCACAACAACTAGTTAACTTACAAAGAACGAACGTGCATGCAATTTCACTGGATAAATGAATGTACTTGCAGTTTTGCTGGATGAATAACTATGTGAATTTTAAATAGACTTCTTAGTTTTCAAACCATAATAACTTTTTCTTTTAAATTTTAACTTGTCAAAAACATACAAGTATAGATACAAACGTGCAGAACATTACTGTAATAAAATACCAGATTACTTTGTAATGATCCAATATTATTATGTCTTCATTTTTGTTCTGTACAAGGTCATCAGTGTCCCAGATTAAAGTTACAATTCCTTCTCAACGGCTGTATTAAATTAATTTTGGATTTATCTACAATGGTGTTCCTGTGAATATTTGCTTTAAACCATATGTCAGAACTTAAATAATGTCTGTGGAACATGGAATATTAAAAGACCAACATAATGTACTTTCAGTTTATGGGAACTGTGGTCTAAGTGGCAAATTACTGCTGAAGCACAGATGATTGCACCCATATTTTAGGATGATTTAAGATGCTCACCTTGCAGTGGGATATGTAAATGAAACACTACACTGGTGCTAATACCAGGTGTTTGCAGCCTGACATCTGTGAAGGGATTTTAGAAAACATTATACTTATTTGGCAATCAAGTTACGAAAAGCCCATTGAACTTTATGAATGGTATAGCACAAGAGGTGGCTCGTATTTCCCGTACTTCTGAAAAGAATCGGAAAAGCTCATCAAACACTTATGTTCTGGAACAATTTGAGCTTTCAACCTAATAACTATCCAACATGTCTGTTTTGAGTTAACTAGATAGTAGCATTTCAGATAAAAGAATTGCTTTGTTAATGAGAGGTATTATCACCAGCTATGTTCCAAATTTTTTGAAACCCAATTCCATCCTTTTTTTTTTTCTTCTTCTTTAGTTTTGAATACAGTGATGATGTTTTGGGAAATTTCTTCATAGTGGGCAGCGAGAGCAATAGACACACTTTTCCTAAGGAGATTGGAGTATGGTTGGAGGTAGGGATGCACCGATACCGTTTTTTCGGTATCGAGTACGAGCACATATATTTTTTCTGGTACTCACCGATACGGAGTAACAATACTGTGGCTGCCTGGCTTCCTGAACAGTTAGGAAGCCGGGCAGTGAGTCATGAGGTGCCTAGCAACAAGTGAAGCCAGCTTTCTGGCCATTCAGGAAGCTGGGCAGCACGTCATGACCCGCCTTCTGGCTTCCTGATTTGCTAGGGAGCTGGCTTCCCTTGTTCCTAGGCAGCCTGGCTTCCTGACCAATCAGGAAGCTGGATGGCACCTCATGACTCACCTCCCGGCTTCCTGATTGGTCAGGAAGCCAGGCAGCCTCGGCAAGTGAAGCCTGTGTTCTTTCACTAGAACACTGGCTTCACAGGTTAGGAAGCCAGGCTGTCTAGCAACAAGTGAAGCCGGCTTTCTAGCTAATCAGGAACCCGGGAGGCGGGTCATAACCCACCGCCCAGCTTCCAGATTGGAAAGGAAGCCGTCTTCATGCTCCCTCGGCACTGCCCGTCAGAGGGAGATCTCCCTCTGACCGGAAGTTCCAGTATCGGAGGTAAGTATCGGAGCATTTCGGCGAGTACAAGTACTTGCCCAAATACACGATATCGGCACCGATACTAGTATGGGTATCAGTGCATCCCTAGTGGGAGATTTTGGGGTCTATTCACGAAGCTGCCGAGGGCAGCCGAGTGAATGACCGATCTGAAGTGAAGTGAGCCGAACACTGTTCGGCTATTCACTTCAGGCTGGTACGAATAGAGTGTTAAAGCTTTTTTTTTCCATGTCTGTCAGTAACCCCATTGGGGGGATTTCTGCTCACTTCCTGTCCCTCAAGCACACATGCATAAAATTAGGGGTGGGGGAAGGTGCCCTTGTCACTGGGACAGGAAGGCATAAAAATATTATCAGACATTCTATTTTCAGAGGCTCCAGCTCTTATCTGCCTTAAACCAAAATTAAATAAATAGAATTGGCTGGAGTTGGACTTTAAGCTGAGGTCCTGGGAAATTAGAGTAAATCTTACCAGTGTAGATACAGCAATATAAACCTTGTAGACATATTCTCACCCTCCTCCATTTGTTAAATGTGTGAAGAATAAAAGTTTAGGATTTTATGGGAGGGAGGGAGAGAGAGAGAGAACCAGTAACTTGAGATTGGTGCTTTTTGGTATTCCCATGCCAGGAACCTATGATCTATTCCTAACCGCATGTAATGGTATCACATACAATTACCTCTGGAGTGCCAAAGGTGGCCACTGTCATCCAATCATTAACTTGAACAGGTGACAGCAACCCATTCTAGGTTCCTGCCACAGGAATCTCAAAATGCACCTACTATGTAGGTGTGAATGAAGCCTCCCTTTTCATTCACACTTGCCCCTTATGTTTATATGCAGGGATCTGTCTGCAAAATCTGTCAGGCTAGATTCTTTTTAAACTTCTATATGCTTACAAATGTGTTTACATGCATTTATACACATATGCATTTAGATGTATCTCTCCTTTTGCCATTAAAACAGTCCATTGAGGTACCTCATCCCGCCGCGTACCCTCCTCTCTCCTGACACTGTCGGGCTCTCGGCTCATGATCGAGTGCCCGACTTTTCATAAGTGTTGACACCAAAATGACTGTCAGTCATTTTGGTGTCAACCCTCCAATGGTGGCACCCGGGTGTGGGCCGCACCCCCCTTGTGACGCCACTGATCTTGGGTGTCCAGCTTTTAGGGAAATTACAGTTTGCATATAGGAGTTCCAAAGGGGAGACTTAGAGTGGGTTCTTGCCAAGTCGAAGGCCAAATGATCCCATTTTCCACATCACTCAAAAGTTATCTTTTTATACTTTATGCGCTTGTGCAAACTCTCTTGTTATTACCAGAGCTAGTAAACTTATTGGTATTTCATATGGCATTAAAATTGTTTATCTGGAGGGCTATTGATTTTCCTGTACCTAGTGTAAGTTGTGGAGGAAATAATAACATCTCTGTACCTTGGGTTAATTTTATTATCAGATTTTCCACATTTAAATTAGGAAGTGAAGTAATTTTAGCACGTATAATGGACATGGTCTTGGATAACATTGCTGTGACCAATAACATTTACATACTTTCCTTCCTCATTTAAAGCCAGTACAAATATGGACACACATTGTTTATATTTATGTTTAGGTTTCATTAAATTATTAATTCTCAATAATGTATTATCTTAAGAGAAATATGCAGTAAGGATATTTCAGCTTTTTACCTATAATATATACAGGTGAAACTCGAATAATTAGAATATCGTGCAAAGTTCATTTATTTCACTAATGCAACTTAAAAGGTGAAACTAATATATGAGATAGACTCATTACATGCAAAGCAAGATAATTCAAGCCGTGATGTGTCATAATTGTGATGATTATGGCTTACAGCTCATGAAAACCCCAAGAACCCCAAATTCACAACCTCAAAAAAGTAGATTATTACATGCAATCAATAAAACAAGGATTGTACATAGAACAATATCGGACCTCTGAAAAGTACAAGCATGCATATGTACTCAGTACTTGGTTTGGGCCCCTTTTGCAGCACTTACTGCAATTACTTTTGCACGATATTCTAATTATTCGAGTTTCACCTGTATATATATTTATAGTGCACATTAACTCTCATGTATCATCTCTTGGGAAAAGGTTAAAAATGTACCCCATCATTGGCTTTATTTAAAAACGGTGTAAGAGTAATGAAATGGTGTAACCCACATCAGCTAATAGGAAACCACTAAAGCAGTGGCACATAATAAAGGTTGATTTGGTTGCTATAGGATACTGCACACAAATGCAACTGTATTAAAATAAATCATTCACTCACATAGTCTACAATAATTTGTTCTGTCTCAAGCTTTTTTAGTTTTGCTTCTAAATCGGCCTCTTGGCATCACTGCAATTAAAAAAAAAAAAAAAACAAACCTTCTTATAATACATATTGTTTTCTGGGTAATGATGCCTTTTAATGAAGGATTCCAGGATTTTTTTTTTAAATCACCCCTGGTAGTGGAGAAAATCCCCCACTGCAAAGGTTAACTGCTCGTTTTGATCTAGGGGTGGAAATAAAAAATATATACTCACTTGATCCTCAAACCCACTTGGCTGGTAGACCTTACCTCGCAGCTTCTCCTCCCCCTTTGTTCCTGCAGTCTAAGTCCCCCTGATGGCATCATATCTAATGGAGGTCTGTTCACCTACATTGGATGCGAGGACCCAGAGGGACATACCACAGCTGGAGGGACCGAGGATCAGGTGAGTGTATCTTTTAAATGCATGCTTCTATACCAAAAGGAGTAGTTACCCCTAGCATTGCAGGGGTAGCTTAATTTCTAAAAACAACTATACAACTATTCTTTTGATGATCATTCACCATATGGGAGAATTCAAAAGGATCATGCCCTACTTTAGCTGAGACAAGAAAAGCCTAGTCCTGTTTCTCCCTAAGCTTTGTGGCCAATAATGAGAATATGGTCAGGACAGGCACCGATATAGTACTGTTCTGACACAATTCCTTGTTTTGTTTAGGCATGCAGGCAGGGGCGTATCTGCCGCGAGGCAAACAAGGCGTTTGCCTGGAACGGCAGATTCGCTGAGAGCGGCACCGGCCCGCGGGCCAATTGCAGAAGGGTTACAGACCTGGATGGGATGCCATCGGGACGCGGATGGCGGCTTGAGGTGGTGTGCAGACGGCGGGTGGCGTTGCTTTGTCGTCATCGGTGAGTCATCTGTAAGCCCTGGGAGAGGGGTGCTGTCCGTGAATCGGCGGGTCAGTCGGGGGGGGGCGGCGTTGCTGCCTTGCCTAGAGCAGCAGCAAAGCTAAATACACCGCTGCATGCAGGCACAGGCATAAAATTAATTAGAGATTGAGATCATTTATAATTTGTACTCATCATGGGCTCTCCCAGCTAAAAGAATAGTGAACAAATAGTAATAGGTTATTGTCAGGCATATAATGAGACATTAAAAATAAAACTGCAGAAAAGTTTACATTTACAAAGAAGTTATTTAACATTATGTGGTATCTCACAGTTTTTGTATGCCATTTTTTGCCTTTAGTATCAAAGATTCAAGTTCATATATGCTATGGTCTGTCTGGAAATCAGTGACAAAGAAGCAGGAGATCTGAAAATTTCCTTTTTAAATATTTTTGCTTAGAAATAGGGCATTTTCTTACCCTATATCCAAAAGAATGGGTGAGTTTATAAAGATGAAGCTAGTTAGTAGTTGTGTGCACAATACCGATCAGCAGGAAAATAAAACAACTGTCTAAGTTAGGGTAATATTTTTTTTTTTTGGTTTTGGATAGCATTGGGAAGGGTTAACCCCCTGTTATGTTTGTTTTGCTGTGTGTGCCCCTGTTCAGAAGATTTCACCTCACTTTCTGTCCCTGTGAAAATTGGATTTTGAAAATGTTGGGTTGTCGTGGAAACAAGGATTGGTGATAAAGCTTCAGTGGAGACACCTTTTTCCCAATGATAACTCTTACAGGAGTGAATTTCCCTTCCTAGGGGTAGATTTTCTCTCACTTCCTGTTCTCTCAAGGACAGGAAGTGAGATTAAATCTTTCTGATGAGGATACAGACAGCAATAAATACCTCACAGTGACAAGAGCCAACTTCCTGTAATGTACGTGCAGTATTATGAACCAGAACCAAAAAGGTGGTTACTCCTCATCGGCACGAGCATTACAACTACCCCTGCTGTACAGTAATAGCCTCCGTTTGTAAGTAGGAGTCGTATGTAGGTTGGATGTTTGTAACTCAGGGACTGCCTGTATATAACAACTGTAGTAATTCCTTCTAGTTGATTCAACCTTCATTAAGTTACAGTTTCAGTTTCATACCTTCTGTGAGGATTAGGCTCTTTGGCCATGATATTTAGAAAAAGAGTTCTGGCTAGTAGAAACTTACAACAGTGGTATTATTTTGTCTTCTACTCCTCAGTTTTATTCTACTTTAAGCAGAAGTGAATTGGGAAGTTTTAGGGAGAGGTATTGAATGCTGATGAGTTTTTTGTGCTAATATGCAAGATTTGGGCACTAATTTCAACTTTACCAGTTTTCGTTAAGTACTTGAGAGGGTTCAAAAAATATCAAGTGTGCAGTAAACTAAAGGTGTTACGAACATCAGTTAAGTAATAAGTACAGGTAAAAAACAGCACAGATAGTCTTGCACACAGCAAATAGCAGACTTTCACTGCTCATTTCCTGTGCTTGTTATTCTTGGCAGCTGGGTGCAATGGTTTTCAATATGCAAACACGAGGTCTGCCCAAAAACTTGCATGCAAGAGAATTCAAAAGTTTAGTGTTGTCCCTTCCTTTTTATAATCTTGTAGCTCCTTTCCTTTTAGTAGTAAAGCAGAGTTTTAATGCTAATCAAATACTTGTTTTCTCTTATACAGACAACTGCAGCCTAGCCATGCGTATGAAATTCTTGATGCAAACAGGTATTTCAAATTATTTTCTTTCTTCTAATATAGATGTTGTAATGTTATTGCGTAGAATGAAATCACAGGATATAGAAAGTAGACACAAGCCTGTATTTGTGACTGTCTCTTGTCATGTGTCTAACCTGCAATATTGCTTCATGTAGTTAGTGTAAGATCTCACCACAGAAAACCTCAGCAAATGCACCTTCTGTAATTTATGTTTAAATAAAATCACATGTAAAATATGATTATGTAAGATAATCACAGGTTACTGCATCTACACAAAATATGACAGTAGTAATAAATTATTCTGGAATGAAAAATACTCATTGTTTTCTTGAATGGTCGTAAACAATTATGTCTTAAGTTTTAAGTAGATTTTCACATGACTGGAGTGTGTTAAGCTAAAAGTCTTCAGATGTTCTGAGATACTCTTTATTTCATCCACTAACAACATCCATATTATTTGAAGAAGATTTTGTCTTCAAAGGAAATACCTGGAACTGTTTACTGTAAGAGTTTAGGACAAGCGGATATTGTCTTCCTAGTATGTGTTTAAGGATTGAGATGGACTAATACCTTAAACTCACAGCACATGAGAATAGTTCTACAAGATGTACTGTTTGTGTTTATGGCATAAAGGTTACCTACAGTGTGCTATACAACTACAGTGTGTAAATTTAGATTAGGTTTAAAAAAGCTAAATGCAAGTTTATCATATAGGAGAAGCCCTGTTAAAACACTGCTTCTAAATTGTTCCCACATGATCCAGATGCAGCCTTTATGGTTGCATAACTGATTGCAAGTCATTTTGCCCCATGAATGCTACTGAATATTTTAACATATATACTGTGTGTGCGTGCGTATATATACAGTGTGTATATATATACCTAGATCAAGATTTAGCTATGCTCTCATGGAGCTAGGCTGCACCCCATTCATTCAATTATCAACAGAGCCTCTACTGCCCACTGAAGTGACTGAATTAGAGAATTGAACCACAGGCAGAGGGGTAAGCACTAAAAGGGGATGGGGCTTATCCTCAACTTTCATGAGCATCTTATAATAAAGTTTCTGGGGGCTAGCACACGGGGTTTAATTTGGAGATAAACACAAGTACCTGCAAGCACAGCACTATTATTACCTTAGAAACATTTTAGGTCTGGTCAAGTTCAGATTAGAAGGTGATTTTGTTTCATACACTAAAGCTGCCCATACACTAAAGGCCCCTTTCACATGGCCGCTCCATGTTTTTCATGTGGACCCGATCGAATGCCCAATGCAAGTCTATGGGCAGCCATGTGTAAACGTATGGTCATCCTTTTACACCCAGTTACCCCCGACTCTGGCAAGGTTTGGAAAAACAGATGGATTAGAGGTCCGTTTTGCCGGTCAATTTGCAATAGCCAATAGTAAACTAGCATTGTACCTGCCCTCTGCTGATGGACCTGATGGAGAACTGCAGCAGAGGGCGGGTACAATGCTAGTTTACTATTGGCTATTGCAAATTGAAATAGCCAATAGATCGGCAGCTCCGTGAATAGACCCCTTAGTCTTCTGGTGTTTACAAATAAAGGCATGTGCACATACTGGAGGATCAATGAAGCTCAATTTATCTAAACACTTTCAAATTGCTGATCAGTCAAATAAACTGTAATTTATGCACAGTTTCACTCAACTATTGACTAGGTTTGTGTAAGATGGCAAGTTTTACTACTACTAATACTTTTTTCAAAGCATATTTCAATACATAATTTACACTTTGTTTTGTATGTCTTTTAGGTTCTACATATGGGATGACTAGATCTGCACTTTAGTCTATAAGTACTCACTGGAGTCTCCATATACTGGTTAATCAGAAACAAGAACGTGGAAATCTTTTGTCATGCATTACAATTTAATCTAATATCCACATACTGCTACTACTACATGGAATCTCTCAGTAGCTGACCTGAAGATTTTTAGAAATGGGAGAAACATTTATTTAAAGAGCAAATTCACTCATACTCCATGTGTCTGTATAGCATTAAAGTAAGCTAGCACTGAAGACCAAGTAAATAAAAATGGACTCAGGAGACACTGTGTTAGGGCAAGAATCTACCTCAAGGTGTGGAGAATCTGACATAGTACCAAACAGATGGTGTCAAGAGAATCCAGCTGTTGTTACAATGAGCATTTATGATAGTCAAGAAGGAGAAAGGCAGTCACAGGTTAACCCTGAGCATCTTTCAAACCCAGCATCAGTACAATATTTTAGTTCCTTAAAAACAGGAACACAAAATGAAGCCACACAACAGATGCCAGAAAAGCAATTTACGCAAAAACGTCATGGTTCTTACACTCATCGGCATTCACTCTCATTTCCCCAACATACTCTTCATCAGCAGAGGTTGGTGCATAGTGCAAAGCCTCACCAGAGTTTGGAAGGACATGCTTACCCTTATAGTCACTTGCCTGTTGCTCCAGAGGATTTATTCCTTCGAATGCATGGACACAGTGCTGCATTCTCCAGAAAAAAGTTTTCAGCACTTGCTTCATTCAGTCAGTATTCACAAAAATCTACTGAGCAATCAGAAGACATTCACAAAAAGGAGCAAAAGCCTAAAAAACCTGGCAAGTATATATGTCCGTATTGTACACGGGCTTGTGCCAAACCAAGCGTGCTGAAAAAACATATACGATCTCACACTGGTGAGCGTCCCTATCCCTGTGTACCCTGTGGTTTCTCCTTCAAAACAAAAAGCAACTTGTATAAGCACAGGAAGTCACATGCACATGCTATAAAAGCTGGACTAGTTCCTTTCACAGACTCTGCTATGTCCAAACTAGATTTAGAAGCATCTTGTATTGATGTAGAAACAGAAATACATTCTGATGGGGAGCAGAGTACAGACACTGATGAAGAGACATTGTTACTAGTAGAAGACTCTGAAAAACTCAGCTCCATATCACAGATTCCATTGGATATGACTGTCAAAAGCGGGGAACTTTTAGATCCAGGTTTTCACACATCAGAAGAATCTTTAAGTGGCTCAATGAAAGTGCCAATACTGATAATCCCTAAAAGTGGCATTAGCTTATCTAGTGAAAACCCTCATTTCATAACACCTGAATTATTGCACAACCCATCATTAAGCGGAAAAATTAATGAACCACATACGGCTAAACAAAAACTTGCACTAAAGATTACAGAAAAAAAAGGACATGATTCAGAGAAGTCCTTAAATCTTTTGAGCCCTCACAGTAAAGGAAGCACAGACTCTGGATATTTTTCACGATCAGAAAGTGCAGATCAGAATATAAGTCCTCCAAATACTAATGCCACTTCTTATGAAGAGATAATCTTTGGCAAATATTGTAGACTAAGCCCAAGGTCTTCAATGCAAAGTCAGGAAGCCAGTCTGCCAGTTGTTAACACGAGTGTGATTGAGGAGCACATCACACAGTATATGTCAAAGAGAGAAGAGCTGTTGGATTATAGCAGGTTGAAGACTATGAAGTCAAGATTAACTGGGATCCGTGTTTCTGAACTGCAGAAATCACAACTTATTACAGAACCTCTAGAAAGTGAATCTAAACTGTATTCAGACATCCACCAGGGCCAAACAGCGGTCCTTTTAGAGACTCCCAGTGATGTATCACCACTTATAAGAAGCAACTCAATGCCAACCTCCTCTGGAGTGAGTTTAAGTATCCCACCATCTATTAGAGGGAGTCACTCATTTGATGAGCGTATGACAGGTTCTGATGATGTATTTTATCCAGGTCCAACAGGCATCCCACATCAAAGACTACTGAGGAGGCAAGGTGCATTTGAATTGCCGCTGGTCTTGGAGGGCCATTCTGATTTTGATGCATATGCCAGAATGACTAAAAATGCACATTCTGCCTACAGTAGAAAATCTGTACACGAAAAAACAATATCCTCAAAAGAGAAGAAAATTCAATCAATGTATGAATATGGTGTCTCAGGAATCCATCCAAAAAGATGGGATGAATATGAAGCCCACAAACTGGGTTATAGAGATTTTCAGTACATAGGTGGAATGAATACAGGAGGTGAATACTTTATAGATGCAACAGCACCTTTACAGTCTCGAGTTGGAACAATGATTGAAAACAGAAAGCGTAGAAAGGAGAAAAGTGTTGGAGATGAGGAAGATATTTCTGCTCCCCCAGATGCAGTGAACAGTGCAGCATCTACTCCAGCCATCTTAGACTTTGATACAAAAATGCAAGCCCAGGAACCTGGCAGGGTTAGCTTCTCTAATTTAGGGCAAGAGTATGTTTACAGTGGGACTCAAGACATTGGTCGATCGCATCAACAGATGGGAAGTCCTGTACCTATTTTAGATGAGTCTTCTTCAGACACTGATAAAATTATAGACATAACATGTAGGAAACCTCCTGGAAATGTAATATCTGTAATTCAACACACTAACTCTTTGAGCAGACCCAGCTCTTTTGAAAGGTCTGAATCTACAGAACTACTTTCTAACCAGTCAGCCTGCTCGCCATCAGAAACATGTGACAGTGGCAACACAATGTCCTCTATGAGTCCAGACTGGACTCCGGTATCAGATGTTTCAGAATCTCCAGGAAGACCATCTCCTTCACAGCACTCACAGCAGTCTACATATCACATGCCACCCAAATTGGTTCGCCAACATAATATTACTGTACCGGAGATTCGTGTTACAGAGGAACCTGATAAACCTGAGAAAGAACCAGAAATACCAATTAAAGAGCCTGAAAAACCCCCAGAAGAATTTCAGTGGCCTCAAAGAAGTGAAACCCTTTCACAACTCCCTGCAGAGAAACTACCACCAAAGAAGAAACGTCTTCGGTTGGCAGACATGGAGAATTCCTCTGGAGAATCCAGTTTTGAGTCCACAGGAACAAGTCTTTCTCGTAGTCCAAGTCAGGAGAGCAATTTATCACACAGTTCAAGTTTTTCAATGTCTTTTGACAGGGACGATGTAATCAAATCAGCTGTATCAGCTAAACAGGATGAAATTGGAAGGCCTCCAGAATTCTTAACTGTTCCTCCCGGAGCCTATTCTCTCTCTGTACCTGGTCACCACCATCAGAAAGAAATGAGACGCTCTTCTTCTGAACAGATTCCATGTCCTAGCCTTTCTGAGATACCTGAAATTCGAAGCAAATCTTTTGACTATGGAAACCTAACTCATGCCTCTGGGCCTGGTGCTATCACTACAACTCTCTCCCCAGCACGTGAAAGGAAAAAGTGCTTTCTTGTTCGTCAGGCTTCTTTCAGTGGCTTTCCTGAAAATTCCCAGGCAGAGCAAGAACAAACTGGAAGCCAAGAACAGTCTGATCCACTGCATGGCAGTCGCAGGTCTTCACAGGTTGCTTGGCAGCTTTCTCCTTCATCTTCTACAAATTCTGATGAGGCTGGAAGTGTAGATGTTGGTACTTCTCCACTACCTGCATGCACTTCATCTCCTTATTCCCAGCAGTCTATTTCTAGCTATGATGTGATACGAAGTCCTTTAGGACCACAGTCATCCTATATTCCCAAAAGACACTTGACAGATCAACAACATTCATTTCCACATAATGAGAAAATTTTATATCCACCAATTCATAGTACCTTTCAGTTACCATATTCTTCTGTATGCATGGCTCAAGTACCAGCACCTCATTCACTTTTGTGGCCATCGTGCATGGATCCTTTGCAAAGACACTTCCAGCACCATTTGCAAAACTTGCAAAAAACGTATTTCAAGCCACCAAGCCAATCAGAGCTACACTCTTCTTATTATCTTGATACTCCCCAAGACCATACTGGATGCAAGCCTTATAATTATTTGCATACTATGGAAAAAAGCTGTCAGCCATATTTAGAATCCAGCTCCTCCTCCTCCTCATCATCATCATCGTCATCAAAGACATCTAAACATATTCTTTCAAAACTGCAGAGAGATCACAGTGGTGGATCAAGTGATTCTTCTACTGACCAACAACTTTCTATCTCTCCTATTGCTGGACCTCTTCAGCCTTTGCCAGGCCCCATAGTTCCAGTTAGAATTCAGACAACCGTGCCATCCTATGGAAGTGTTATGTACACTAGCATTTCCCAAATTATTGTTACACATTCACAAACCAATAGCTCATCAATTGTTATATGCAAAGTGGATGGAAGCACATCACAGAAGATAATGGCAACAAATGCATCTATGAGAGGTTTGGGATTCAACATAGCCCAAATGTTAGCACCGTGTGGGGAACTGGAACAGTATCCTATATGGAAGGTGCCACAAACATTACCACTTGGCATAGAATCTACAATACCATTATGTTTGGTGTCTACCTCTGACAGTGCATCTACTTTTGGAGGTGGCAAAAGGATGCTTTCACCTGCCAGTAGTTTAGAACTGTTCATGGAAACAAAGCAGCAAAAGCGTGTTAAAGAAGAAAGAATGTATGGACAAATTGTTAAAGAATTAGGCGCAGTTGAACTTAGTAATTCAGACATTAAGAAAGGTTTGTCAAGAACCTCAAAACCTCAGTTAGTGAGACAAGGTCGCACCACCGAGCAAAAAGATATCCTTTCTTCGGCTCAGACTCCACCACCACCATTATCAAATTCACCTCTTAACATTTCATCTAGCACAGAGAAGGGGTTGTCTGAGTCCAAGACCAGTGACACCACTGAAGGTCGTATGTCACCTGATGAATGTTATGATGAAGATGCTGCATCAGATATGAGCTTAAGCCCCCAGAGGACATCCTGTGAAAGTGTTGAAGATGAACCTCTTAAAAACAAAAACTTGGCTGCAGGAGTTTTAATGCAAATGTCAGAAAGTTCAGGGTCAAAAGATGGGGGTGCAAGTATACTTATTAAGGATGTATCAGAAATTCAACAATTACTCCAGTTTCCCAGCTTACGGACTACAACTACTGTCAGCTGGTGTTTTCTTAATTATGCCAAACCTAGCCATACAGAACAGGAATCACTGTCCTCTGTGTATGCTTCATGGTGCATTAGTTCCTGCAACCCCAACCCTTCAGGGCTGAGCACAAGAACATCTCTAGCACTTCTGAGATCCAAGCAAAAGAATGCGTTATCAGTTTACACTATGGCTGCTATGCATAGATCTGGAGCTGGAAAACTAACTTCTTCAAGAGTATGGAAACTTCAGTTTGCACAGGTAATTCTTCAATTTAAAATGATGACTGTTTTTTTATGTACTCTATAAGAATGGAGAGTAAAATTATTTGGTATACTTTAATTTTGTAGTAATTGCTATATGTTAAACATTACTATTACAGAAGCAATGTAAGAATATATTATATTTTCTGCAAATTTAATATGGCAATATACATAAGGCTGTCTAGTGAAAGATAGCATCAGGCATATTGTCATAATATTTTACTTTGTCACTTCTGACGTTTTTTTAAGACTGCCTATGTGCTGCAAATTGAAGTGTTTATGTACTTTATAAAGGCAGTCAGTTGTTATATTGTGAAGAAAAGCAATACTATGTTAAAAAACCTTGTATCTAATGAACCATGGTGCATTAACCCAGTTAACTTTTGCAATGTCACTCTAGTTAAGGCATTCTCCAACAGTTCCTGAATATGAAACACATGCATAATGCATTAGATTTCTATATTATATTCAGCTTCATTGTGCCTTTATCTATACATTGTCTAGGCATGGAACACTTTACACTTCACCTTTGCAGCAGTACTCATCTGCCCCTTTCATCCAGTTCCATTTACAGAACATGTAACTCACATAATCCTAACACATTATCGTTTATTTACTAAAGAAGTTGGGATTTTTTACACAATAAGTTGTGTGAAGATTCACTTAAGTTATCCAATTTTGTAAAAAGCAAATTTCTGTTTACTTCTTCCATCTGTACATGATTGGATAATTGAAGTGAATATTAACACGATGTATTGTGTGACGATTCTGAACCCCTAATTAGTTAATCAGCCTCATTATCTATCTTTCTATCTAAAACATATCCAACAAACTGTGCATTTGAAAGGATGGGTCCAACAACTGGTAGTGACTGAGCAGGAATTTTTAAATGCACCAGTGCTTCAGTTCTGCTTTTAAATATAATTATCTAAAAAGATATTGCTTTATAAAACAGGCAAAAAAAGATGGTAGGCTAACGATTGCACAGCTGTTATCTTTACACAAAAATAGATAAATCTGTATATATAGTATAAATAATAATATTCACCTGAGGTTCTCTCAAACTAGATAAGTGTCAACGGTCCAACCCCAAGACAACACCAAACTATAATAATACACTACCTAGTTGTCAACCTGATCTATCTCCCCATCTCTAGGACCATACTTGCTAAGTATATACATCTTTAAACCTCCCTTTTGAGGTTATCATATAGTCTCTTTGTATGTATACTGAGTATGTATCTACACAAGAGGGCAATCAAGTTTTATCTGTTTCAGGTAAACTTCTCCATCTATAGTGGAGTCATCTTGTTTCCCAAATAGTGAAAATTCATAGCACAAAATTTCCCCAGTGGACCCTAAATACAGAGCTTTTTTTTACAATTGCCACAATTTACAATTAATAGAATATTCATATGCCTTTAGGGTCCATTCAAGCACACTTCATCATTACATGAAACCTTCCAGCTGTAGATAATGTACCATTATATAGATCTTTTCTCCTTTGCTGAACACTAATTGTTCCATTATGAGAGTGGCTCCACCCTAAATCACATAACCACTTTCACTGTACAAAAGGCCATTGAAATAAGTCAAGTACATTTTTATCTCACATTCTGCCTATGGGTGCTCCGACTTATGCATGTTTTCACCTTGCATATTGGTAAGAGGGTAATGGTGAGAGACATGCTTGAGTTTTGGGTGCATGAGGGCAGAGGTGTATGGTGACATGCTGATTGTGCAAATAAATAAATAAGAATCCATAGAACATTTTTATAACATAAATTCATAAATTAAATAAAGTAGACATTCAGTTTTCAATATGAATCGGTAATAACCTCCTCCACATATCAAAAATTAACAGTGGGGAAAGTTAGCAAGCAATGAAAGTGATTATATCAGTAAGGGTTCAGCAAACAGTAAAAGACCTGCATATATGTATATCAACTGCAGCTTAAAGATTCCATGTAATGGCAAAGTGTGTTTGAATGAACCCTAAAGACCTATGCATATTCTAATCATTGCAAGTTGTGGCAAATGCGAAATAGGTATGTATATGGCCTCATTCACACTGGCAGTTACATACATGACATTTTTAAACTCATATAAATACATGTCATTTTAAATTGTATAATTGACACTGTGTGTTTACCTACGTTTAGGTGCATTCAGGTTACTTATGAGTGACAGGAGGTGAGGGAGAATTGGTACGTCCAGGGGCAGATTAGGTACTGTGAATGCCTGTAACCACATGTAAACCTTTGTAAACTTGGGTATATTTAAACGCAGGAAATATAGTAGTGATCTAGGAAATATTAAGGGGTTTTTTTTTTATACTTCCCAGATCTTTTCCCCTGTGTTTAAATAAAACAAATTCAGGAGACGTGTGTGAATGAAACATTAGGGTCTATTGGGAAAATTTAGCACTGTGAATTTTCACTATTTGAGGAACTAGATGATTCCACTTTAGGTGGAGAAAGTTTTACTGATGATGAAGAAATAGGAAGGATGGATATATACTAATGGATTTACAGAACTCTCTATAACAACCACAAATAAAAATTAAAACCGATAAAGGGGTTAACAGAGTGCAGTTTATTGACCTGTTTTTGGGTATACATACCAATTCAACATACATATAAAGAGACTATATGATAACCTTAAAGGGTAAATGCTAGTTAAATATTTAAATATTAAGTTAATATGGCTGTAAAGAAGAGGAGATAAAGTTAAAACCTAGGTAGAGAATTTGTTATTAATTATTGTTTATTACACTTAAGTGTTGTCTTGGAGTTGGATCTTTGACAGTTATATAGTCGTTTATAGTACAGTTATGTAGAAGTATAGAAAGAACGTCAAGTGAATATTTTTACTTATACCCCTGTGATAATGTAAATTAAGATCTATCTTTTTGTATGATTCCAAAAAAGAGTACCTGTTAGCCTACCATCTTTTTCATTTTTACAAATGCGCTTATTTTAGTAGAAGAAAGTAGCAAGAAGTGTAGGCAAAACTTTTTTTAAGTATTGGACAGAGTATATGATTAGAGCCCCTTTCAGGTTTGCTATCAAGACCTAGCGATTAGAGAGATTTCCCCTCAAAATGTTTTTAATGAACACACATTTAAAGGACAAGTTCACTTTTAGTGAACGTGTCCTTTAATAAATCCCTCCACCCCCCTGAGTGCAGCCTCCCATGTTAAGTATTCACCTACCTCCCCATTACAGCAATCTTCACTGTGCAGCCCTACCTGGTGCCTCACAGCCTTTCTACTAAAAAACAACTCTGGCCAGCTCCTTTTCTTAGTGTGCAACGGCACCATTTGTTCCTATGGGTGATTCATATTCCACAGCATGGCCGGAATATGCATGGCTCACCCAAAGGCCACACAGTGAACAGGGCAGAAGGTAAGTATTTAACATGACAGGCTGCATTTAGAGGGGGTGGGGGAATTATGAAAAAAAGCTAACTAATTTATTTTTTGAGGAAGACTGTGAATATAGCATAACAGAGTGATCTGCATTTATTCTTACAACATAATGATATAAAGACTTTGTGATCTTTTATGAGACCTTGTGAACTCATTATAATGCCTGTTGGTACTACTAATGTAGGTTTTCTAATCTTACATCCAAGGAGCAGTTCTGTATGGTCAAGAGAATGATATAGTTTGAGATCATAGAACTTTTTTTGTTTATTTTTCTGTCCTAGATGAAACCAGAGCCACCCCTCCATGTTAACAGTAAATTTGAAAAGAAGACTGCTGGAAACAGCAAAGAAAGGACAAAAGGAGAAAGTCATGGAGAGAAAGATATTTCAGCTAAACAAACAGAACCAATGCGGATTAAAATATTTGAAGGAGGGTAAGATAACAACCATTATTTTATTTGCAAGTAGAAGTAATAATGCACAACACAGCTATTTTAATTGTCAAATCTGGTCATAAATGGTTTACTTTGCAGTACCTAGTCTGTAACCAACAAAGGCAAAATTATACATTTCTGTGACTCATTTAATGAAATTTGGACCAAATCCCCATGTTTGTAAAATAAAAATTATATAAGGCCACAAAATGGTATCGAAAGTGTTTATAAGCTATGTGGGGGCTAGGTCGCCAAGGTTTCAACTTATGATGGGGCACACCAGGGATGCCCGCTATTCCCGCTGTTATTTGCATTGGCCATTGAGCCATTGGCTATCGCGATACGTAACGACTCAAATATAAAGGGCTTAGAAATAGGGGAATATGAACATAAAATCTATTTTTTGCCAATTATATTGTTTTTTATATAACCAATCCCCTCATTTTGTTGCCAAATCTAGTTAAGAGTATCTCAAGATTTGAAAAGCTCTCAGGCCTTCAAGTAAACACTTCTAAATCTAAAATTCTACCTATAGTATTATCAAAAGAGCTCCAACAGTCACTCCAATACGCATACTCTTATGCGTGGGAACCCCAAAAAATTATTTTGGGGAGAGAATCACGCCTAATTAAGAAAGCCCTATATCAGGCAAATATTCAAGTTAAACAATTGCTGGAAACTTGAAAATGCTATAAAATATCATGGCTGGTTAGAGTAGCCACTATAAAGATAACATTGCTTCCGAAAATACTGTACATATTTAGAGTTATACCTATAAAGATCCCATTACATATTTTAAAAATACTTCAACTACTGAACCAACTTATATCGGGCAGGGCAGAAGGCCCGGGTTTCTAAAAACGTTTTGTTCTGGTCACAAGATAGGAGAGGACTGGCGGTCCCCCATTAAAGAAGTTATTACTATGTGAGCTAGATATCTCCTCTCCTTAGTTTTATTTACTCAGTTCTATATAACTTTGAGATACCATCTGAATTAACAAAGTTTGAACAAAATTGCCTGCGTGCCCCTCACGGTAGAGGTAGTCTCTCAATTATATATATAAAACTTTGATTGAAGGAATCGATACACAGCCATTACAGTATGGCCTGAGAGAAGGAACTAAGAAGTCAACTGCAAGAGAGAGAATGGCGCCAGATTAGGGATACAGTAGCCCACTGTTCAAAAAAACTCTTTGGCGGTAGAGGTTAACTATAAGCCTAATAAATTGGCTAAGTTCTTTAGGAATTTTTCTTTGCTTTGCTTTCGGGCTTGTGGGGAACAAGGCTTATTTGCCAATATTTGGTGGAATTGCCCTAAAATTCTGAGTTTTGGTTGGGAGTCTATCAGTTCATAGACAGAGTATTGGGAAGATGGCTAAGGAAAAATCCATGCGAAGCATTGTTAAATTTAAAGCCAGAAGGTCTCTAGATCTGAGCGGGCGTCTTTAGACGTCCGCTCAGACACGACCCCCGCGCGCACTGCTCGGCGCGCGCGATCGGGAAATGGCCGGTATTTAAAAACAGGCAGCGATGCCTGTTACCATACAAGCGACAGCCGGCGGATCACGTGTATGGTGTGCCGATCAGTCGCCCCCCCGTCGTTGTCCAGCTGATCCCGGGCTCCGCTGATCCCGGGCTCCGCTGTGCCCGGTGCGAGCCCGGGATCAGCATGTCGCCTGATTCACAGGGGATCAGAGGGAGCTCGGTACACGAGCTCCCTCCGGTCCCTCCTCCTCTGCAAGAATGCGGAAGTGTTGTATAATACATCACTTCCGCATTCTTGTGTCACTCTCCAGCTTGAGGAGCTGGAAAGAAGCTGATGGAGCAGATCTGTGCTTCATCAGCTTCTTTTGGGGGGTCCTAGGTGACATTAGGGGTCTTGGAGACCCCTGATGTCTTCATAAAGAGGACCTGTCACATATTTTGCTATCACATAGGGGAGTTTAATTAGCCCCCGTATGTGATAGCAATAAAGTTTAGTGGAAAAAAAAATGTAAGTCCCCCCCCCAAAATGTAAAGTTACACATAAGAAAGAATAAAAAAACAAAAAAAAATGTTTAAAGTCCCCACCCATACATACACGCATACATGCAAAAAAGACGATTGCGCAAATTACGTCACACATGTTACATATCGCCGCGAACGTCGGAGTGAGAGCAATAAGTCTAGGGCCATCAATCACTGATAACACTAAACTGATGAGCGGTAAAAGCTTTTAAAGCGTCGCCTATGACCAATTTTGGGTATGGTCGTTTTCTGCAATTTCGCGGGTGCGCGCAATTTTAAAGCTTGACATGTTTGGTGTCTATTTACCCGACGTGACCCCATATTTTATATTTTACCAAAAAACTGGGTAATAATAAATGTTTCCTAACAAATTTTCCTAACAAAATTTTCTGTAATTTTTCCTTATAGTAAAAAATAAAAACCCCAGTGGTGATTAAATACCACCAAAAGAAAGCTCTATCTGTCCCCAAAAAATGGTATAAAATTAATTTCAGTACAGTGTTGCATGACGGAATAAACGTCAGTCAAAGTACCGCAGCGCTGAAAAATGGCCTGGCCAGGAAGGGGGTCTAAACACCTGGTCTTGAAGTGGTTAAAATAAAAAAATAGAGAGAAAAGTTTTACTAAGGAGTATAAATGTAGATTAATCAGTGTATGTATATGTATGTGTGTGTGTGTGTGTGTGTATATATATATATATATATACTGCATGTATAGGTAAGTCCATGTTCAGTTAGATTTGCCATGCAAACTGTGACTTCTCTTTCCTAGGGCCTCATAAACAAGTGGTTTGCATATGATAATGCACAGTATATTGTTTTATCTCATGTGGTGTGCAGGAATGCTTGTCATATTTTACTGTGCAGCCATATATTTAAAGAACATTTCCCTAATAGGATGCATGATTTTCTATCTACACCTATCTTGTATTCTAGGGTGGTTATTCACTAAGCTGCCAAAGAAATACCTGAGCCGAAGTGAAGTGAGCCCAACACCATTTGGCTATTCACTTCGGCCCTGTACGGCTGATTTCAGTGAAGAGGCCGTTCGACTCAGCCAATCCAACATCTGGATCGGCTGAGCTGACCCTTCAGCAGTTCACTCGCTACCGTTCCACCCTATTATCACACGAACTCCCGCCGCAGAATGAAGAATTTGACAGGTGCCAGCAAAATATAAACAATTGGATGGAGCTAGCAGTGACATCACCTCTAGCTCCGCCCAACTGTTTACATTTCTCCGCAACCTGTCAGAGTCTTCCCGCAGGTCCCGGACAAATCAATACAAATGGACGGAGTCGGCTGTGATGTCACGGCCGGCTCTGCCCAGTTGTTGTCATTTAATGACAGCCCAGTGTCCTCAGGTCATTTGAGGACACTAGGCTGTCACTGAAAGACAACAACTGGGCGAAGCCAGCCATGATGTCACGACTGGCCCTGCCCAGTGTTTGTCATTAAATGACAGCCCAGTGTCCTAAAATAGCCTGAGGACGCTGGGCTGTCATTGAATGACAACAACTGGGAGGAGCCCGCCATGCCATTGGCAAACCGTTCCCCTTGCTTCGGTTATGACTACGGCACAGCCGAGCCGAAGCATATGCGCTTGGCTCAGCGGAGCCATTTGCCTGCCTTCAACTGCTGTACAGGCTATTGTGAATAGCGCGTACAGCAGCCCTTCGCTTCGACTGAACAAGAGGGCTCCAGGGGCTGAAGTAAGCCAAAGAATTATCTGATGCTTCGGCTTAATCCTTTGGCTCCTTTGTGAATAACCCTCTAGATTTCAGAATGTCTTATGCCTGTGCAAAACTTATAATGTAGCAGGTGCTCAGAAAAATAGTAAGCATCTGAACATTTCTCAGTATGCGTTAAGGGCCACACCTGACTCACAAGTTATTGGTTAAAGCATTGGTGGGCAACTCTGGCCTCTGAGAGTCATGTCTTGAACTGTCAGTCTTGCAATACCTCATGGAACTTGTAGTTTCACAACAACTGGAGGGCTGGAGTTGGCCACCCTTCGGTTAGCGCTTGACTTCAGCTTGCTTAAAGCCTAACTCCAGTCAATTGTTTTGTTTTCTTTTTTAGAGGGTGGACGAGTCAACATTTCTGTCAGGTTTTTAAATCTGTTCTTTCTTTTTTTTTTTTTTTTTTAACCTCATTAAAGAGATTCTCCCTCACCTCCTGTCACTCTGATACCCAACTTAAAATGGGGAATACATTGTGAGATGTTCTAACCCTTCCCCACTCTACTGAAAGCGTGGTTTTGCCCCTGTTAAAAAGGTGTCACATGACAAGTGAGGGGAAATACACCATACATAGAATCATAGCAATATAAATGCTCTATTCTAAAAGGTTTTCACTGGAGTTGGGCTATAATTTGATATTAGTTACATCTAATTTGGTAACCCTATAATGTCTTGTTCCTCTCTGCCTCACAGTAAATAAAATTTGAATTGAAGCTATTGATAGTCTTGCCACAAAACTATTGCCCAACCATTACTTCACAATGCCTGCAGAGTTGTGGGATGGTTAGTCAGAGTTAGTCATGACCTTCCTTTGAGTCCTTCTCACTCTGAACAGGAAAAAAGACCTTTCAAGAGATGACAGTGCTATTAAAGCTGATTTGCCAGCCATCTGTAGCGTTAATGATGTAATGTCTGGTTGGCTAAAGAAATATAATACAAAACCGCTGCTAACCTTCCCTCTCCAAATGGCCCCTTTTAGCCACGTTCCCAGTGCTTGAACTCCCAGGGGCCCTTACAAAGAGATTTAAAGCTGAACAGTGGGTGAATAAAAATAAACACAATCATTTGGCAGGTGACTCGGTTCACATATGTGTAAGTATATGTGTATATACGTATACAAACACACAGACTGTAACTTCACTGTTTTATTTTTATATATATAATATATATATATATATAGATATATATATATATATATATACACACACACAGTATACAATTGGGTTACCCCCGCACTGCAACAGTTAAGTGCTTGTTTTTTCTAGGACTCCAATAAAGCAGATTTACTTACCTGATTCTGACTCCTGCAGTGGTCAGCGCTCACTTCTTTTCCCCCTTCGCTCTGGATGTTGGGATGTTCCCCTGTGTCCTCACATCAATGGACCTACATAAGACGTGATGATGTCAGCAGTCCTTAGACCTCTAGAGTGAAGCGGAAAAAAGGCTACGGGGACCGGTCTAACAGCCAGGATAGAGATTGCGGGAGCTGGAATTAAGAAAGTAAGATGGTTTAATAATGTCACTTAGACATAAACAAGCACTTAACCCGTACAGTGCAAGGTAGCTCTACTGCAAGGGTAATTTTTTTGTTTGCCCAGAGATGGGCTTTAACCTTTTCGCTGCCAAGCCCTCCGGAACAGTTTTCCAATCAGCTGGCCACGCCATTTTTGCATTTTTTTCCCATTGATTTGATTTTCAACTGCGTGGTTGCTAGCGTTTGTAAAAGACCCCCCAAACCATATATTTTCTAAAAGCGCAGGCCCGGTAGAATGCATCACATGCAATGTGTCACAAAGCTTTGCCAATGCGCTGCCACAGTTAATTTAATGGTTTTTTTTTAAGAAAAAAAATCATGCACTGTGATGCGTTCTAACAACGCACTGCAGCGCATGTGCATGGTGTGCACCACAATATGTGTATGTTATGTGGGGGGAGGGAGGGGTTGTGGTTTTTTTTCATTAGTTTTTTTTTTTACACATTTTTTATTTAGAAATCATTTTATTTTGTTTTACATTTTTTTATTTTAATTTTTTTTACATTTTTTAGTCACGATCTGTGACTCCATGGATCCCTGCTGCTGTCCCCCGCTTGTTGGGGCTGTGGCAACGGGGATAAAAAAAATCTCGAGCAGTGGGGGGATTGGGGGGACGGAGGAGCAAGCGTCGGCTGGCGGGGAGAAGCCACAAGTTTCAGGATGGCTGAGCGGTGAGGAGAACGAAGCCGCTGTCATCCTGTCAGTTTCCGGATGAGAGCGGCTCTGTGCGTGGCCGAACGGAGGATCGATAAATATCATTGATATGTCTGATCCTCTGTGCAGCACAAACACCGGAGTGATCGTGTTTGGGGAGACATAGCATGTCTCTTCCTGCTAACACTTTTTTGGAGTCACAATCAATAGAGAGTCCATCACTTTTGGTGTTTGGAAAAAAATTGATTGTAACATCACAAACAGTTGTGGTGTATGGGAGCAACAGACCCCAGAGGAATGCACAGCCACCAGCTGGAATGGGGGAAAGCAGTGGTTTGTGTAGCGGCTTCAAATGTTTGTGAGTAGTGGAATAAAACAAACTTACCTGAGTGCACGGCTCATTGAACATTATCTACACACCTTGGTGCTGGAATGGTTGGACTCTTGTGCACATGCATGGGACTTATGTCAATTCAGCCTGGCCACATAAGATGGGTGAAGATGTTGGTACCAGTAAAGGAGTGATGGTAGGTGAGTTTAGTTGCATTAAGGGTGCATGCAAGCATCTTAACCTGAAGGACATCCTTTGCGCTAGGTTACATATAAAGAAATGTTTACTTTAACCCCTTCGTGACTGACGACGTACAGTGTACGTCGCCAGCATCGGGGCTGTTTAAACAGACTCCCGGCGACTTTTGCCGCCGGGAGTCTGTTTAAACTTGTAGAGCCGACTGTCGGCTTTACAACAGAAGCGATCCTGGCGACTTACCTGTCGCCAGATCGCTTCTGCGTCCCGAAGAAGGGGCCGCCCCCCCCCCCGGACACCCCCGCCGTGCTTCCCGGGCTCCGTTGCCCCTCCTACGGGCCCGGCACCGGCGATCTTTGTGTCCGCGGGGAGCTGGGGAGGAGGTCGACGAACTTCCGTTCATCGATCCCCTCCCCGTTCTATGGGACCGGGAGCGATGCAGATTGCATCACTTCCGGTCCCTGGGCTGTCAGTTCTGGGCTCCTGCAGCCCAGCTATAAGCTATTGAAGTGCGATCTGCACTTCAATAGCTTATTTCCAGTGTAAAGGTGACACTGAGGGTCTTTTGGACCCCCAGCATCACCTTAAAGAGGACCTGTCACCACCATCTGCTATTACATGGGGGGGCTTGCAAGCCCCCCCATGTGATAGCAGTCAAAGTAAAGTAAAAAAAAAAAAAAAAACAGTTTTTAAAATTAAAATGAAATAAAATAAATCTAATAATAATAAAAAAAAATTTTAAAAGTACCCCGCCCCCGCGAGCACGCGCGTCGCCACGTAAACACGCATCTACGCATGAAAACGACGAATGCGCACGCCGGAGTGAGAGCAATAATTCTAGGGCCAGTATTTTGGGGTATCTCTAAATTGATGACCTGTGGGGGCTTTTAAAGTGTCTTTTATTGACTTTTTGGGGTACTGCAGTTTTTCGCCGTTTCACGGTCGCACGCATTCTGTAAACTGGGCATGTTGGGAGGCCTCAGTCATGAAGGGGTTAAACCTAAATGTGCAATGTCCAGTATTACTGTATAAAGTCATGTTCATAGCTAAAACGACTTACTATGCAGTTGTACAATGAGAGGCATGAGCACTTCCTCCCTCACCACCCCGCTCAGCCTTCTGTGACAGATCAGGGTGTAGAGCATTGTGGGGGGTGGAGACAGCTGTCAGCTGTCACAGGAGGCCGAGCCAGGGGTGCAGGGAAGGAGTCAGCTGTCAAATGCGACCGAGCTCTCCTCCTTGCACTGCCGGCTCAGCCTCCTGTGACAACGAGTCAGGATGGAGAGCGGGTACAAACGATCAGCAATCAGCTAATTGCTGACTGCTTGTAAATAATTAAGGGCACAGTATGTTTACTGTGTCCCCAATTATGAATAAACAGGAAGTGCTCTACATCATTGGACAGAGGATTCCTGTTCATTCATACCAGGGACTGCAGAAAAAGTGATTGAGGACTCCATCTATTTTTCTATTTTAAAAGAGAAATATCAGGGGTCTGGTTAGACCCCTAATATTTCCCTAGAGCCCCCAGCAGTAAAGTAAAAAAAATATAAATATTTATTAAAAAATAAATACATTAAAATAATATATTAAAAAATGAAAAGTTTAGAAAAAAAATAAATACAAATTAAATATTTTTTAAAAATGTAAACGGTTAGAAAAAAAAAATGTTTTAGTTTCAAATTTTAATTTCGGTGTACCTCTAGTTATAATCTTATTTCAGAAGGGATATTTTCTTATACCTTCATTTTTTTTCCATTAAACCAGCAGTGGGTACAGAGAGGTGTGCTTCACAAAACATATTGCTGCCTTCTGAATACTGAGTACAGCACACTGCACAGCTACCCATGTGCATGTAAAAAAAAAAACAATTGGTGAATATCCTTAAAGTGTGTTTTCATAAACTTTGTATCATATTGTAATCTATTTCTTTTAACTTGTCCAGTTTTCTTCAGTCAAATGTGCAATTTTTGCAACAGCTTTACAATATTTACTAGTTTGCAAAATATTCCCTTTCCAAGGTGAACAGTCTCTACTTCTTTAGTAAATGAACCTCACTGTGTCTTGACATGATTTTGATATGATTTATTAATAAGAAACTAATAGAGCTTGACCAGCTTGACATTGATCATGCAGTACCCTTAAGTATTAGCAACCTCAGTATTTTTGTACAGTCATAGTAAAGATATTCTTTATAACTCTACAACCATATTCCAGGAAACAAACGATTGCGTCAGACTGATTTCTGGTTTTATCCAATAGAACATGACCTATGTGTAGACCTTTTACAGTGTATGGTACTTCAAAATGATATCTCCATTATTTGTAATTAATTTTTTGTTACTGCACATATTATAACGAAAAGCATAGCCACTTGTTTTTGAGGCCATGAAAACTTAGATTGGATTCCAGAAACAGCATACCACTATCATACAAGAAGTAATCTTGTATAGTGAGATGACAGTATTGTGCATAGATTGAAGGTCCTCTACTACTGATCTGAAAGCCTGCAGAACGTGTACATATTTTATGTTACTGCAGGCCTTGTAGGCCTTTACTAGCAAAGTAATGGCGATGTGACCAGTGAGGCCACCAAACTGCGAAGTAGCCAATGCATACAAATTATTTTAATGATTCAGTGAACATCATTCTCTGAATGAACTGTTAATTTACATGTGTGCAAATGGGTCCACTACACATGATCCGGGTATTATATATTCTTCATTTTTACATCCTTCAACTTCATTTTTACATCCTACAAATGAATGTGTCTACAACAAAATCGTGTAGGCATAGTTACATGGAAAATACTTTAAATAATGCAGTCTTTCACTCTCATAACAAGCAAACGTGATGTGTAAGCCACATGTCTACATGCAGGATGATGAGTACAAAGTGTAAGAAGAAAGTAATGAATCATTGTTTGTCATCTTGTTACCAACAGTTTCAAGTCTAATGAAGATTATGTATATGTGAGGGGACGAGGTCGTGGGAAGTATATATGTGAAGAATGTGGTATACGCTGCAAGAAACCAAGCATGCTGAAGAAGCATATCCGCACCCACACAGATGTACGCCCTTATGTGTGCAAGTTGTGCAACTTTGCCTTCAAAACAAAAGGTGCCATCTAATTTTCTGATCAAATATGTAAAGCTGGTATAAGTAGCTGAATCTGTTTACAATAAACATGATAGAATGTTCAGAGTGATATATAAATTAAACTCATGTCATAAAAATAAAATAACCCAATTCTATAGTGTATTAATTAACATCTGGCCATACGTTTTTAGTTTACTGAGGTCAAAGTAGAGAAATGACTTCCGATTGGCTACCCAAATTTGGTGATCCCCCTACTGCAATTAAACAATAGAGCATGGTCACCCAGCTGTGATTGCACAATGAACAAGTAGCAGAATAATGATTAGTAAATCCCTGAGACTTCCTCTAGCCAGCATGTATCTTGTCAGGACATATGCATGCACTGCACATGATTGGCTGCTAGCGCTTCTCCATCTTCTTGCAATCAGAATCTGCTGTACAGAGCATAACAAGCATTCAGGAACCTATACTATCGCCATTTAAAATACATTTCATGATGTTTTAATGAATTAATAGTTGTATTATTTGGTGTATTTTTATATCTGCCTCAAATCCAGTTTTAATGCATATTTCCGGGGCTAGAGTAAAGCAGACTGACTTAACTGAACCCCAATCCTGCAGCGGTCAGCGTTCTTCTCTTCTCCCCCTCTGCTTCGGGTGGTGGAATGTCCCTCGGCATCCTCAAGTCTAATGCAGCTCTATGGAACCTGCATTAGATGTGATGTCAGCAGTCCTTAGACTGAAGAGCGTAGGGGAGAAGAGGCTGTGGTGATCGGTCTAGCAACCACAAAGGAGTCAGCAGGAGCAGGGCTCAGATAAGTAAATCTGTTTTACTCCAGGCCTTAGACAAGAACAAGCACTTTTTTTTGTTTATCCAGAGATAGACTTCAAGCTAAATGATCAAACCTGCCTCAGCTTTTGGCTAGATGTTGAATTCATGCCAAAGTCATTCATATGCCATTTCAAGTGACAACATTATTTCTATGTTTTTTTGGTCTAGGGGAACATATTTCTGGCTTAGTGGGCAGACAATATTTCATAAATCGGGCTTTTGATTTATATAAGTGTTCATACTGTGCCAAGTCATATGGTAACATGAGCCCCAGTTCATATGTTTGTGGATCACTGCTAGAATTTTTGAGAATTTGTCAGTCCCTGGGTCTGTTCTTCCTTTATATTAAAGCAAATAGAACACGGGCTGGAAACATGACATAGTGATGCTGGCACTGCGTTTTCTTCAGTGAATCCCGGATTTAATCCCTAAAGCTGGGGAATGCACAGTTCCATTGACACCAATCATTTTAATTTTCATAACTATTTTCAATGCGTTCAAATGCATAATGTTTTCCACAGTGGCTGTATTGTAACAGAACATTGAAAATTCCAGAAAAAGGGCAAAAGCATAGTTAATTAGTGTACTAAATGGAATCTAAAGTACAATCACTATTCTCAGTAGCGGTTTTCTAAATTGTATCATCATATACTTAGATAGAGGCATTACAATATTCATTCTTATGATTCTTCAGTAGTTCAGGGATTTGCATGTGAGACTTTCAGACTCCTTGTGTAACTCAATTATGATCTGTAGACTGTATAAAGCCAACCTGTCTGCAGTGATGGTGCAGCACATTCATGATGCTGGCTGACAGATGTTTGTAATACTGCAGTTTTGACAATCACAATGTTTGTAACGGTGCTGTTGTGGGCTGCACCGTGTACAGAGATGACACAGACATTATGATAGAGAGGTATTCAAGGAAAATTGTGCTTTTATGGTCCTTTCAGTGGGACAGTTTCAAGTTTATCAATAATGTAAAGGCCCACAGACTCCCTGGTGGCCCACTTCATCCGTAGCTGCATTAATTATTGATGGAGTCCTGATAGCTAGTGTTCACATACATTCATTTGCAGAGAAAACGACTTCCATTTGATGCCACTGGTCCAAGGATGCTTTTATTAATTGAAGCTGGGATTTGCATTGAAGCACTTGAAATCAATATTGTCTGTAATAGAAATCTTATATGATACAGGCTTGGCCTTGCATGTATTCTATTAGATAGCAGGTGAAGCATTTTTTTTTTTATGCACTTGGCTTTTCCTCTCTATATGAGCACCAAGTAATCACAAAAGTATGCATCTGTTGAGTGGGAAGGTTCTTCCCTGTGGTGCACACATTGAACACCAACTTAGTTGTGTTCCTTGTTTTTATGTGATTTTTAACATATTAGACGCATGTTATGCTGTTTCCCACCTCTCTAAACGTTTCAGTGTTCTACTTGCTCATTAATTTTTAGTTTTTTTCAATCTATGACATTTGTTTTTTTTGTCTGTTTAAAAAAGCCTTTGGCACATAAAATGAGCAAGTTAGTGTGTGAGTTTGTGAAATTTTTGTTGGATTGACATTTGTTTTCCATGTCTGGCCAGCCTGAAATGTAATAGTGTTAATATTGTAGTTGTCCCTGGCTCTATTTACTGGTGTGTCGCTATGAGAATACAATAGTCAGCAGGGGGATACCCTCATCCACGCTCTTTAGCGGGGATAGGAGATTCAAGCTTTTTTTTCTTGTTTAGCCCTGCAAGTGTGTGGCTAGCCTAAATCTGTCTGGTAGTTGTCATCCATACAGCAGTGTGAATATAAGCCTACTTGGATTTTATCTGTAGTGGTGGTGTGGAGCATTCCCTCTACATCAAATGTTTCTACATTATCATATCTCACTCTTTCTGTCTCTCTAGACTCAGCCTATGGGATATTATATTAGGCATGGCCTTTTAGTTTTGGGTGTAGTTTTAGTATTTGTCTGTCCCATCTAGGGTGGATCAGCAAATAATATAAATATATATATTAGGTATGTGACGATACCGAGTATTGGGGCGTGTATTCGCCCAAATGCTCCGATACCGGAACTTCCGTTCAGAAGGAGATCTCCCTCTGACCGCAAGTGCTGAGAGAGATGGAGCTGGCTTCCTTTCCAATCTGGAAGCCGGGCGGTGGGTTATGACCGGGCAGCACGTCATGACTCGCGTTCCTGATTGTGATTAGTCAGGAAGCCAAGCTACCTAGCAACAAGTGACACTAGTTCCCTAGCCAATTAGGAAGCCAGGAGGCAGGTCATGACGTGCCGCCTGGATTCCTGATTGGCTAGGAAACCCGCTTCACCTGTTGATAGGCAGCCTGGCCTCCTGACCAAATTAGGAAGCTAGACGGCTCCTCATGACTCGCCGCCCGTTTCCTTATTGGTCAGGAAGCCAGGCAGCCTCGGCATGTGAAGCCGGTGTCCTTTTGCTAGGACACCAGCTTCACAGAAAATCAGGAAGCCAAGCGACAGGTCATGATCCCAAATTCCTGATAATCTGGGCACACGGCACCGGTACTCGGTATCAGTGAGTACCGAAAAAAAAGTATTGGTACAGAAAAACCGGTATCGGTGCATCCCTAACATGCCGAAAAATGCAGAAAGGGCCATCTTTCGGCTGAATTCCTAGTTTCTCTCCTCCCCGCTGAGCGCTGCTCTGCTCCTGCAGGGAGGAGAGAAACTGTCAGGAGCTGAGCAGGCCGGGGAGAGAGCTGTGAGTGTGTCACAGGACCTCCCGCACTGCCTCGCTCAGCCTTCTGCACATAGCAGGCGATCAGTGTGTGGGCACAGATAGCTGTCACTGGAGACCAAGATGGCGGTGAGGGGGAGGTGTCAGATGTCAAATGAGACTGAGCTCTCCTCCCCGCACAGCCTCTTGTGACAGCCAATATAGGATGGAGAGCGGTATACAAACATTCAGCGATCAGTGATCGCTGAATGTTTGTAAATAACTGGACATAGCATGAGTTACTATGTATTTACTATGTACCACTCATGAATGCATGGGAAGTAATCTACATCACTTCCTATTCATTCATGATTGTGTACATAGTAACTCATAGAACTGGAACACTCAGTACAGTATAGAGGATTCCTGTTCATTCAGTGCTGGGGCTGCAGAAAAAGAGATTGAGGACTCCGTGTCCTCATTCTCTTTTTTTCTATTATAAAAGGGAAATATCAGGAGCCTGTTTAGACCCCTGATATTTCCCTGAAACCCCCAAAAGTAAAGTTAAAAAAATAAAAATAAGTAAATTAAAATAATAT
>NW_017307336.1:505720-602129 GCF_000935625.1 Nanorana parkeri
TATATATATATATATATATATAAATGTAAAAAGTTTAGAAAAAAAAAGTTTCGGTTTTGGCCTGACATTGTTTTTATTTTCGGTTTCGGTCTCGAAATTTCATTTTGATGCACCTCTAATATATATATACAACCTGGACAATTATTTATTAGTTTGGTTCCATTTAAGGTGGGACAATTGATACATATAATATTTTTGGACACTAATTTAGTTCCAGCTTGATTTTTTTCATTTGTTATTTGTTTTACAATTTATAGTTTGTTTAAATGCATTTTTGTTATATTATACACTTAATGCTGACATTTTTGGATTATTCATTTAAGTATATTTTACCAGTGTATCGTACATATGCTTGTAATATTTAGAATTTGATAGTGTTTATTCTAAGAATACTGTCCTGAGGTCAGTTTCCAGTGTTATATGCTTTAGCAAGCTAATTCCGAAGCATTAGGCCACAAGGTCAAAGGACAAGGTTTGCTTTTTAATCCCTCATCTTCTCCTAGCAAATTCTTACCTTTCCTACACTCCCTTACAGCTCCATTTAGCATTAGAAGCAGAAGGAAATAACCCAGTACTTCTGGCCATGGAGGAGCATGTGACTCACTCAATTTGACAGCACTGAGCCAATTGGTAAATAGCTTATGTAAGCTATGATTTACACAACATGAATCTGAGCTGGATATATAATTCCTTCCCCCTTGGGCAACTGTCTTTTGTCTCCCTCCATTTTACTCTAGTTGACTGGCTAGCCTTAGTTTTGCACATACAAAAGGCAGAGGTAGCAGATAAGCTGGCTTACTGAAAGATTAATAAAGTAATAGTTTCTCATGGCATTCATCCCAGAGTTCTAAGATAGCTTTGAGGTATAGCTGTTGGACCATTAACTGGTCTTATTAATCAATGTTCTAACAGAAGAAGTTCCCCATGACTGGCCAACAGCTAATATTATACTTGTCCAAAAGATAGGTAGTAAGGAAGAAGCTGGCAACTGCAGGCCTTAGAATTTAACATCCGTAGTAGTAAAATGAATAGATCACTCCTAAAAATAAGGATCATTTAAAAACACACAACTTGCTGGACCCAGAGCAGCATAATTTTACTGAGGGCAGATCATGTCAGACTAATCTGATTAAATGATTTGGATCAGGGTAGTGCAGTGGACATAGCCTTGATTTAATCAAACCAGTCCCAAATGAACACATACAAAATTGTACAAACTAGGACTTAACCCTTGGGTGGTTCATTGGATATGCAGTTGACTAAAGGATAGATATCAGTGTGTGGTTGTAAACGGGGCTCATTCAGAACAAAGACCATTCACTAATATACCACAAGGCTCTGTACTAGGTCCTCTTCTAATTAATCTGTCTCTAAGTGATATAACTGAAAGTGTGGTGGGTAAGGTATGTCTTATTGCTGATGACACAAAAATGCAATAAAGTTAAAGTGACACTTAACTCAGAAGTTAAATCTTAATAATGCATTCAAGTACCTTAACTATTAACATAAATGTAGCTTATTTGAGTATCACACAGCTGTAGATCATCAAATCATCTCTGAGTTTAGTGTCACTTTAATATTCCTGGTGGTGTTTGTAACAAGGAACATACAATTTGGCAATGCTTGGAGATTGGTCAAAGCAGTGAAAACTGCAGTTCATTATTTCTAAATACACAATATTGAAATGTAAAATACGGAAACCTCGCTCACAAAAAGATATTGATAAGAAAGAACAAGTCCAGAGACCGGCAACAAAAATGGTGAACGGTCTGAGTGATAGAACATATCAGGAGAAACTGCAGGATCTTGATATGTACAGGAAAGAAGAGAAAGAGGGGACATGACAGAAACCTTTAAATACGTTAAGGTTCGGGAGGGCACTATTTTCAATATGAAGCTAAGGTCAAGAACACTAAGGCATGACCTCAACTTATCAGGAGGAAAGTTAGAAGTATTATTTCACCAAAAGACTGGTAAATGCTTTGAACAGACTTCCTGCAGAAGAAGTGAATTTAAACATGTTTGGGACAAACACATATCTATATTCAGACAAAAGGGTTAAGTAGTATATGAACCACTTGGTCTTTTTCTGCCATCACTTTTCTATGTTTCTATGTATCGGAGTTCATACATTCTATATCCGCACTAGACACATTGGCTAAAAAGTCAGTTTGCACATTCTGCATGAGTATACCTAGAACTGATGATTAGACAAGTGGAGAAAACCATGATACCAGTTTGGTTCTAGGTGTGCAGACCCAGGATAGGTAAAATGGAACCAAACAGTATACTATTTTGCCATTGCTGGCTCCTTCTGAAAATGCTAGTTACCTTTCTGCTTATGTTTTGGCCTTGATTCTTTAAGTCACTGATTTTGAACAAGTATAGAGATCAGAAATTCTGACATTTACCTGACTTTAATTTGCTGCTTGCTTATTTCAGATCAAAGCCAGAAACAGTCTGACTATTAGCATTTTCAGGAGGCCAGAGATGGCAGTCTTTATTTAGCAATTATACCTTATGACATATGTACTTTTAGAGGGGAAACAAACGCTACATTGACTTGTAGATAGGAGTAAATGGATAGGTGCTATTTTCAGTTCTATAACATATGTAGTCCATCATAAAGAATTAAGCTGGCCATACATCCAGTATCTTGCTAGTCAGCCATGCTGGCTCTCAAATACCTGAACAATCTGATTGGATGCAGGCATTGTTCAGGTATTTGGAGAGCCAGCGAGGCTGACCAGCAAGATACTGAAGCTTGGCCCAGCGGGAGATTCCTCCATCCACACAGTTTAGTGTAGATGGAGGAATCTGTTGCACTTTTTCGATCTGACCATAGAAAATCTGCAGATACTCTATAGGTGTATGGCCAGCTTTAGAAATGAGCTACTCTTGAAATAGATGCCTTATATCAGCTAACATTTCTGAACATCTTTAAACCCATCACTGATAAAGTACAGTTTGGCTAAAAGCTGCCCATGGCTTGGAAGTTTATCAGATCTGAGTGTATTTGAAATAATGATGTACCTTAAAGTGTACTGACAAGGTTGTGGGTGGTTTTGCATGATTTACTATATGCCAACTTGGCTCAAATCTTTGTATGTTTTTTTTAATTTATACTTATATTTCTGCACCATTAAATCAGTCTACAGGGATTGCAAATGTTGTGCATTGGTGCAGGGTGAGGCTCCCTACCACTGTCTTATGCTAGACTTCTTCTGGGTTATGCCCTACAGTATCAGCACTCTCTAAACTTAACCTCGTCCTCTTTGTTCTGAGTATATGCTAAATTGATTTGATATTTAATGACTCAAAGTTCTAATACATATTTTCTAATACAGCTCCTATTACATGAACTATAAAGAAGGATATAACCAAAATAATATTTTGGCAACTATCCAAATTCAGAATTGTATGAATGACCTGTAAAACCTTTTTTATTCTGCTTCTAGCTAAACCTGATTTCTTGTCTCGTTATAGGAAATCTGACAAAACATATGAAGTCGAAAGCCCACATGAAGAAGTGCCTGGAGCTCGGAGTAGCGATGACATCTGTAGATGATGCAGAAACAGAAGAGTCAGGTACGTCACCAGTTAATTTTGGTTCCTGGGTATCTGTGTAAGAAGATAAATCGCCCACACTGCTGCCTAGCATCGAAGGATAAATTTAGACAGCAAATCTGTGTGCTGTGAGCTTATTAATTCAAAAAGATGCCAGCACTTGAAAACGTGTTCTAATAACAGAGCAGAGACTTTAGTGATGAGAAACATCTCTAATATGTCATAAATTTCTTATTATATTTGCTGGGAGATGGAATTCACAAATATATTTCTTAAAGTAAACCTGTCGTGGGAAAAACATGGAAGTTGCTGACATCCTTCTGAAACTGCTAGTTGCCTTGGTACCACGATAACCCTTTTACTTCAGCTGTTTGAGTCACTGGCCTGAAGCAATTATGGAGATCAGAACAGTCAGAGTAAAGTTAGAGCTCCTTACCAGCATACTTGTACTGGGTCAATGACTCACAGCTGGATGTTTAGCATGATAACCAGGCAACTAGCATTTTCTTAAGCCGAGGTCAGGCATGGCAACCTGTCTTCGGTTTAATTGCATTAGTGAATCACAAACCTAGAACCGACTTGCAGCCAAAGAAATTTGATCTTCCAAACTGTATACTTCAGAGTCAATGGGGTTGATTTACTAACCTTATAAACACAGCACGAACATGTATACACCTCTGCAGTGTGTTCCCTCCCAGCATGATCTATGGGTGGAATCTAAACACCTTTGTAGTGTGTACACACCCAGCAGGTGTGTTGTGCAAAGCCCTGCATGAATTTGCAAGGTGATGTTGTGTAAATTAGCTCTATGTTGTGTTGCTTGCGTTGATGAATGCAGGAATGTAAATGCATGACCTAACCATTTTTGTCTAAACTGTGAAGCAGCATTATATATGCATCATGTGCATGATTTTTCCATATATGGCATTAGTGGAAATATGCTTTTAGAGACTTTTTGGTTGATAAATACGTTTTGCTGTGTAAAAATCACACGCACCTAGTGCGTGCGTGTGTTTAGGTTAGTAAATCACCCCCAATGACTCAAGTAAAGTTGGAGGATATTGACAGACTACAAACTTGCAGCTAATAAATAATCAGCAATATAAAAGCAATGTGTACAAACTTTTAATTTCTTTTCTGTATTACATTTTTAATTCTTAAAGAATGTCAGCACCTACCAAATAAAGGGCACCAAACATGGCAGTCATGTAGATAGACTATAGTACATGTTCAGTAGGTTAGCAGGAAGCAGGATCATTCAGGGATTACTTTAAATGGGTTGTAGTGGGAAGAACACAAGAATAAAACTTCTGATTTCATGAAAGTTTAATATATAACAGGAATATAATGGAACAATACTTTTATTGGAGCTGTGTTAAGCTGGAAATTTCTATTCTATGTATTACTATTTATTTTTATTAGCTGCACTGACCTGTATTGTAGAACTGGCAAGCACAATGACCTGGATTATGAAAAGGAAATGCACATGAGCATTTGGCTATAAAAACAATTGACATTCCCCTTTTGTGCATGAGCCCACAGACCTTCATGTTCGATGCATACATTGTGGTTCCCATTTGCAGTGTGTGCTGACCATCTATAAAATGCTGTTTTTGTTCCCTATGTATAGAAATTAGTAATATGTGTGTTAATTCTGCCTTAAAAAAATCACAACAATATTAATTATAATGAGACAAGCAGTACAATTTCTCAGAAAGGCCTTGTTCACAGAGGCGGCAAGAATAGGTAGTTCATCCACAGTTTTAAAGCTCCCCGGCCACTTAGCAATGCTCAGTAGTAAAGTTTAAATGGGCAGCTGACAGGGTAGTACGCATGTAAAAATCGTGTATCGCCTACATCGCTTTGTATTGTGGTGCGTCAGAATTGACCCCGCACTTTGAGGTTGACAGGTGGTGCAACTTGTCAACTACTTCCATTCATGTCAATGGAATACCTTCTTCTTCTGTTGGGTTATTCAATCCAGAATCATCTTCACCTGGACCAGGCTGAGCATCAGAGAGATGATAGTGTGGGAATCCATGATATTGTCTTGGGCAGTTGACTCTATATAACAGAGCAAAAAGCACCACAGGAGTCACAAAAAAGCCAGATATCATGCTGTAAACTAACCACGCCTGGTCGCTTCCTCTACACCATTTCCCTTTTAAATTGTTAAATAAAATAATATCAAATAGGACATTTCAAGAGAGTTGTTTTATGTGACTTGAGCGTGTCTGTTAATTCAGGCACATTATTTAGCCTATATGATTTACTTTGCTATTGATGCCTGCATGAGCTAAATGTATGAAAGGTACATCTGCCAAACTGAGGAGCAGCCCCTAATGAGAGCTCTTTCCTCTTTGGGCAAATAATGCAGAATAACTGTGGGTATTTATCATTGCAGCATGCATTCACAAGCAGGAATGCATGAAATTGTATGCGTGTTTGACATGGGGAGCGTGTGCATGTATGCCTACTGTCATACCCATGTAATATTGCCTTATTTCCACTTTTTTTTACTTTTAAATTTAATTGTATCACTGCACACTTCATGCTGAATTGTTAGCTATTCAATTGAAATACCTAAAAATGTAAGATAGCAACTAAAACATTATGGATAATTCCATTTTTGAATCAGATAGAGCCACAATATCAGCAAGATTGGTGTTTATGTATTTCTATTACTGGATACAAAAACAATTCTATAATGACTGCATGCATATTCAGATGAGTTCAGCCACTATACCAGTTCATTAACCAGGCTTCTTCATCAAGTATTCACCTTAGTATTTGATTGTTTCAAACCTTATCAGACTGATAATCTGCTGGTCACCTTTATAACTGTAACATGCACTTACAATCTTACTTAATGGTTGTGAGTATTTGAGATGATCTTTCTAGTATTTTTTGAAGAACAAGAACAAAATGAGTGTATTTTTTTTTACACACCTTTTAACTAGGGGGCTTAGTGGTATACTATATTTTACAGTTCTTGATCACGTGCCTGAAGTTTGACCTTATAGATTGGGCATGCAGCTTAGTTTAATTTGATATGTTTCTTTTTGTGCTTTGAATAGGACTCATTCTCTAAACAGTGTCATTGCATACAAAAGAGGAGCTATCTTGTTTGTTCATGAAGCCAGTTTGACAGAAAAAGATTTAGAATGGAAACAAATAGCCATCACAGTTGCTATTCTATTTAAAGGAGTATAACATTTTGTTGTTTCTTATCATTTTATGTCAATAAGCAATAATGAAAGTATGAATACCATTCACACTCTCTGTGCTTTCACTTAAATTGACCAGTAATAGAATTAATATTTTCACTATCTAATTGTTACAGTAACAACTTCACTATGAAGTAAGCTTTGATTGATAAAGCAGCAGATAGCAGGGAACATTTCTTGTTCCAAATGCATAATTGCTATGTTATTAGGTTCTTCTAAGACTGTTTTCTTTCTGTAAATGAATTTCAAATTCACTTTTAGTAAAGGATGACCATGCAGATAGATTAAAGAATCCATACTATTTGTAGTTACATAGTTACATAGTATTTGAGGTTGAATAAAGACATTAGTCCATCAAGTCCAACCTATTAGATATGGGCACCGTACAGCATCAGTATATTTTAGCCTTATAAGAATGTACAATGCATATATATTTTGGTTTTCTTTGATTTTGCATTTCTTTGATTTTGGTTACTGTTTTAAAAAAAATAGCAGTGGCATGGCAATGTTCTTTTTTTCAATGCATTGCTGACTTTGGAACTGAATGGATTGTCATGGTGAAGGACCACTGAATTCTGCTCTGTATTAGAAAATCCTGAAGCAGTTTGTCTATCCATTCTTTCATAAGCTGAAATGTAGTTCAAATATGCAGCAAAACGTTTTTTCTTTTAAAAAGAATGCCTAAAAGAAGCAAACTTTTTTGAGTATCCTGTTCAGTGCCCAGATCTAAGCCCAGTAGTATGCTGCGGTTTAACAAAAGGTTCATGCTTGAAATCTGGCCATGATTTCTGAATAAAAGCAGTTCTGCAAGGTAGAGTAGGCTGAAGTTCTTCCGTAGCGTTGTGAAAGATTGTAAATTAGAAGAATAATTTGGATGCAGCCTGCATTCACTGCATCATACGGGGGTGCAAGTGAATATTCAGTTACTTTTTCACATGCTGGCAGTTGGATTTTATCAGTTTCTTTATTAAGGAAGTTACTTGAAGAGATTCTGTCACTAGGTGGGGGAGGAGATGGAGGCAAACTGATGCAGGTATGAATTGCAGGCACTTAGAAGCACCGGGACGTACCTGAAGCAGCCTTCCAAAACAGATTGTATTGATGATTACCCTGTATTGGCAGCTTTAGGTATGTGCATGTTATACCTACTGACAGAGGGTCTTTAAATTAAAGTACTATAGTGCATGTTCATCTGAGTACTTTTATCGTATTTGAGATTTTGGCTATATTTATTAAAGTTCATCTTTAGCGCATATTATACTGATAAATATGGTTAAATTACATTTTAACATCAAGCAACCTAAAGTTGATTTGTCTTTTTATTTTAGGAAGCATTGAAGAAATGCACAAAGACACAGAAAAAAGCAACATATCCATTGATCACCAGTTTTCTGATGCCGAGGAAACAGATGGTGAGGATGGAGATGACAATGAAGAAGATGATGATGAGGAGGAAGATTTTGAAGACAACCAGGGAGATGTAACACCAAAAAGTAGGTCAAGGAGTACTAGCCCTCAACCTCCCAGATTTTCAACGCTCTCTGTCACTGCTTCGTCAGCATCCCACAGGACATCACCTGAAGGCTCTATGGGGCACTCACCATTAATGAGCTACTTGTCCACCATGCCAAGCATACAAGTTACACATCTCATGAACACAAGCACTATGGGTGGGGACTCTCAGATGGTGGACTATCAAAAGCTTTTCCTTACTAGCCGAAATCATGACCGGGACAAAATGGATATGCCTGGTAGCATGGATGAAGACTACATGCTTACTTCAGAACCTAGTTCATCTCCCAGAGACTACTCATCTTGTAGCCGTCATTCCTCCCCAGGATACGACTCACCTCCCTGCCGAGATAATTCACCAAAGAGGTACCTGTCACTGAGGGAAGATTTATCTCCAAGAAGGCACTTATCACCACGTAGAGATGCTTCTCCCATGAGACATCTGTCACCCAGGAAAGAAGCTGCACTAAGAAGAGAGTTGTCACCTCGAAGGGACGTATCGCCAAGGCGGCATCTTTCACCATTACGCCCAATGTCACCTGGGAAAGATATGTCTAGTGGAAGAGACCTTTCCCCACGGCGAGAGAGAAGATATATGGCCACATTTAGAGCACTTTCCCCAAGAAGACGTTTGCACCATAACCCAAGTTTGCCAATGAGTCATTATTTACACTCAGAGTCCGGAATACTTGGTCATGGAGTAAGTGTAAATTTAATTTTTTTTAAATGTTCTTCTATTAATGTTTTAATTGATGCATGCTAATTAGAAAAAGTTATTTGCAAACATCACAGAAATTAAATATCAGCAGTTGCACTTACTTAAGGATAGTGCACTTATCCTTAGTGGGCCCCCTCTACATGCTGATCATTTTATAAATAGGATATATTTGTGACACTTCACTGTACAACCTGTTCATTGCTGCACAACCTTTCATCTTAATTCTTTCCAGTTGACCCCTAAGTGCATACATGGCCCTTAATCTGTGCACTTCATCGTACAGCCTGTCAACAATTTGATGGTCTACAGACAGGACAATTGAATGGGGTTTAGGTTAATCATGTGTGGCAGTAGCATTGGCTTACTGGGATGGTTTCAAAAGAAAGGCTATGTAGCACTGGGCAAGCCACGAAGTGTAGATTCCTGGAGAAAAAAAGTCACCTGTAAGTATGTCCTATTTAAAAAATTATCACCACTTAACATTAGTGTGCTTATCCTTTATGTCTTTAAAATCACACAGTACACATATAAAAACAAGGAAATAATTGTGGCGTTGTCCATATTGACAAATTAAATTTATCTTGCACACAATACAGAAATATAGCAAGCCTTTAGTCATTTGCAGTGCGTAACTGTGGGCTCAATAACTCCTTTTAGCATTAAAGGGGGCATTTAGTGGTAATAGGAGCAAGTTTGAATGAGGCCTTATTTAGGTTGAAGATTCTTCAAGGAGATCATATGCTATTTCTATACTTAGTCTTTTCTGCCTGTGTTCTGAATCATGCTTTAACATGACAGTAGAAGTCAAATGGTGAGGGTTATAATGCTTATGTTCTGTATGTATCCAGTCATGGGGAGAGTAGTAGTTGCTGAAGGATGGCAATTGCAGTAGCTTGTGATTACTCTTCTGTAATTGTTATGGTAGATAAAATCATATATGATACTCTTAATACCACCCAAAACTAAGTTTTCAGTGTCATATTGTATTTTCCAAGCCAGCCATCTGGAACCACAGTTAGATCGTGTTTCTCGTCCTAGGAGTCTGGTATACATAACTATTTTTAGAAAAAAGGAATAGATTTTTAACATAAATACACAGAAGCACACAGAAGGTACGCAGAGGTGGGGGCATGCCCCCTAAGAAGGGGAGGACAACAAAACCAAGGCAGAGGAAGTCAACCGCTGTACTCCAGCTGTGGTGCAACTCCAAATCCCATCATTCCTCTGCCTCTAGGAGTCATACTTGATACATGGCTGTCAGAATTGTGCTTTGTTTCATGGGACTTGTAGTTCCACAATAGCTGTGGAGTCGAGGTTGCCTACCTCTGATATATGGTAATTACAGTGCAAAGTACAAAAAAGTGAAAAATACAATAGGGGTGACTGTGGGGGCACTAAAAGGTAATAAAATTGCAGCATTCAAGTCAGTTGGGGAGAATACTGTCCCCGTTGTTATGCATAGACAGAAGAAAAAAGAATAGGGATGCACAGATACTTTTCGAGTACCAGTGCAGATACTTGGCATTTTCATGAGAACTACCAGGGTTGATGCGGTTGCAGCTGGGACCTGGCTCTGGCACTCCACCACTGTCCTGAAATCATTAGTCTGTATTGTTTTAGAAAAACTGTCACATGACAATAAACAAAAATGTGTCAGTACTCGTACTTGTAAGTACTCGGCAAGTACCAGTACTCGTACTCACAAAACTGGTATCTGTGCATCCCTTTATTTATATTTATAAAAACAAAATCGTACACTAAAACCGAGATGTACAAATCCCAGGAGCTCCGTGTGCTCCTTACAAATGACAGCTGCCTCCTAATTTTTGATTTTTTTCTCTAGTCTAGTCTTGGAGATCAAAGATATCGGTATATGTATTCGTACTTGTACCGAGTACTGTACTTGGTATCTGTGCAACCCTAAAACCCAGGGGTTTTATAGGGTTTTTCTTGCCTTCCTCTGGATCAACAGTGGGTAACTGTGGGCATAGCGTTCTGTTTTAGGTTTTTTTTTTTTTTTTCATATCTCTATAGGTTGATCTCAATGGACTTGTCTTTTTTCAACCTGACTAACTATGTAGCCAGGGTGGGGAGCCTAAGAGCTCTTGTAATTTTGCGGTAGCACAAAAATGATAAGGTTTAAAATTTATTGGAGGCAGGGAGAATTGAAAATTCCATCCAGGTGCTTTATGTCACAATAAAAGCTGAGTATAATGAATAATTAGATTGCGCTTAGTGACACACTCTCGAACATGTGGGATGGTTGTGGTTCTCCAATATCTTGGGATCAGAGCCCTCCCTGAGAGGAGGAATCATACTAGTCCTTTTTTCACTGCCTTTAGGGATCCCAGGATTATGGAGAGTTGGGCTTCTTTCAGGGTCTCTGGCCAGTCTATGCCTATGATTTGACTGCCAAATGGGTCAGATGTGGTGGCAGGTACACGAGATAGGGGGAAGAGTGCCCTACACTTTTAGGGCAGCTTTAGTAACAGTTTAAAAGACTGAGAAGGAATCACTTTTTTTCTAGCAGTTTTTTTTCCGCGGCCCTGCTAAATAGGATTGTATGTCTCGATTGGTATGATGGGAATAGAGAAAATTAATTAGGAAATTCTGTCACAAACTTTGGCAATGCAAATTAACCATGTGATGAAACAAATGAATAAACATAAAATACTACCTTCATTGAACATTTCATCTCAAAAAGATTAGTAGATCATGAACAGTTGCACTTAGAGTGTATTAAAGTGTCAATTGGAAAGATCAATAAATAAGAGGGTTATGTTACCCTCTCAATTTTACTATAAGAGCCATGAAGAGTCACAATTTTACTAGAAGAGTTTCTTGCTAACTTCAGCCACTTCTATCTTTGGACCTACTGATTGTTTCCTGTAAAAGATAAACCTGGTCCACTTACCTACACCTCCTAAGATTGTTTATTGGTCAGTGAGACAAAGCTTGACTTTCAGTCAAAAGTCAAGATTTGTTCATGATATCAGCTGCCTATATCTCTGGATCTGCTGATCATTTTGACATGTGGCTTCATAGAATGTATTCTGTGGTTACGGATTTTTTTGGTCATTTGTTCTGCATGAATTGCAGAGGTTTGCGACAGATTTACTTTCAATGAAGGTCACATATTGTACCATGATTCAGCTACCTAATTATCTTTTTTTTATACTTCCTAGTAACATTCACAGTTGGAGGTGAATGTTACTAGGAAGTATAAAAGAAGTGGAGGCTAGCGGAAATACCCCCAATGCTGGCTTGCCAAAAACATTTGGCTGAAACAGATGTAGTTGGTATAATTACTACTACAGAAAACTGTTGCCCAGGGGTGTCTGCTATTATCAATTTATAATGGCTGCTGAATCTGTCGAAAACTGTCCAGATGGATTGATGACCATCGGATTGGGTTGATGATCATCCCAAGTCTAGGCGCTGGCCCTGTTAACTGGAGGTCAATCATGCAGGTATGATTGTACCACTGGCCAATCTTTTGTAAAATAAATTATCTTTCCAGTAACATACCCACTTTAAAATGTAGCACATATGAAATAATGAGGTTGAGAGGTAAATATAAACAGTTGGCTGAAAAATTCATTTTGGCTGATTATAGTTCTAGAATGGTCAACCTAGTCTGTAGACCCACAAAAAATGATAATTCAACAGATTTGGCTGGACCCGTCTGTTAATACCAATTATCATCCCAAATATAATAGCACCTTAAGCCATCTGTGTTTATGAAAAAACATATTCAGGCAGTGAGGATATAGCTTTCTGCTTTTCATGTAGCAAAGACGTTTCTTAGAGATACTTTCTGGTTTTCAATTTTTTTTTTAGATCATTTATTTTACAGCAAAAAAAGTATGTATTTTTTATTTTTAAATTAAATTATTAAATGTTTTGATTAAGGTTTAATAGCATTTTGCATTGGAAAGGAAGAAAACACTTTGTCATATTCTAAACTGTTCTTGTCTTTACCTATAGAGTTTACGAAAAATCTGGCCACAGTTCCCATATGTAGGCCCGCATCCAGAAGATGTTCCTGGACACCAAAGCTTTGGCCCAGACCCTGATGGCCACAAAGACTATATTTTCAGTCACCTGCCATTGCACTCACAGCAGCAGATACGAGCACCTTTACCCATGATCCCAATAGGTGGGATTCAAATAATTAATTCTAATTCTGCTAACCAAGCCTGTCCTCAGCCTTCTACAACTACACCTTTGCACCTGAGAAGTTCAGATGAGAAGGCTATTTCAGTGTCATGTATCCCACTGCACCTTGATAAACATTCTTCTCCTGATATTCCTACAGGAGATTCTGGAGCTTCCCCTACTCTCTTACCTTCACCAGGGCAAAGCCCGTCAGAAGAAAGTTCACAGCCTACTGAGAGGGAGCAGGAGGAAAATATACGTACTTGCACAAAAGCCATTGCTTGCCTGAGGATTGCTGCAGAGGAAGGTCAACCGCTGAAGCGGGACCAACTGTCTCGTCCTTCTGAGCCCAATCAAAAAACTTTAGAAAGTGCACATTTTGGCATTAGGCACTTTAGTGGACTTGAGGAGGGCATGCCTCTTGCATGTTCCTCAGCCACCCCAGTTGACTTGCACGGAGAAAAAGACAGTTTTGGTACATCACAGTCTACGCAAGCTCATTCCAAATTCTATAGTAAGAGCATGGACTTGACAAAATTAGGATTCCATGGCAGCAAAGAAGAGCCAACAAGCACACAGGAAGTTAAGGACTCTTCCCCTGAATCCAGTAACCTGCAATGATTTGAATGGGCATGTAGACTATATTACAGAATACCTTTCTTTTCTTGTACAAAACATAAACTTTAAACTCTTGTATTGGGTCTGGTACTTTTAATTGTACAGATGTTTGTGCCTTTTTCTTTACTTTGCTTATATTCTTATAAGCATTTTAGCAGTACCCTGTATATATTTTAGAATTTGTGTATCTGCTTTGTAATAATTGTAATTTCATTATTTTTGGACACTTTGGTCTAAATGTACAAATTTAAAAATAGCATCAATATATATGTGAGGTTGCACTAAAACATATTTTTATATGATTGAAATTCAACAGCTTTTATGTACAGCTCTAATCCTGTAATACTAATATTTATTTACTTTGTTTCATAAATTGTACATTTTTTTTCTTAATGTTGTGAAATGCTTTTTTCTATGTGAAGCATGGGGTTTACTGTTGCGTAATTAGAACAAAAAAATGTATAGTGTAAGCAAGATATTTAAACCGAAATATTATCTTATTATGCACTTATGCATTGTAAACATCAATGAAAAAATAATGACGGTTATATCAGTCAGTTCTTTACTCATGTACTTTTTTCGTCCCTTGTTTGCTGAATTGACAATAACTTAAGTGCTGATTGTGATTTTAAAATGATAGTAATGTAAAAAAGCATTAAAAGTACAGCCATGTGCTTATTGTGAGGTTTTCTTTCTCCCAATGCTGTATGGCACAGTTATAAGTATATCACAAGTATATGGTCTTATGTGAACATGTTGCTTGATATTCTCCAGTCATACATATGGGAAACATTCCGCCCCATGTATATGTACAAGTGCATCACTGGTACAATTTAATTGTAAATGTCAAGGGTTATTGTGCTATTTAGTGGATTATAAATCTGTGAAACCAAGTTTGTATATTGAATTACAAAACATTAAGGAGTGTTCTTTAAAAAAGAAATAAATATACAGTTACATGCATCAACTGTGTTGCACATTTCTCATGCATGTCATGTGATGATTGGAGAAGACTGTAAGTTGTTCATCGTTTTTTTCATTTATTTATTTTTTAACATATCATTTTCCAACATATCCTGAAATTGTCACGCACATCTGCTCAGTTGTATTTACTTCTACTGTTGGGTGGGGACAAAATGTTGAAACAAGCTTGTTACAGGGTAATATAGTGGCAGTCAGATCCAGTGTCTGGGCCATGCAGTCAAACCAACTTCAGTTCAAATGACCAGAACCTGTAGCACCAAAAATATCTCAGCAAAAAAACAGCCAAAAATCAAACGGGCGGGAAATGTCAGTTGAGGTCAAAAGTATCCTTAACCATTGTGACTGGTGTCAACAGTCTAGGACAGTGGTGGCGAACCTTGGCACTCCAGCTGTTTTGGAACTACAAGTCCCATGAGGCATTGCAAGGATCTGACAGCCACAGACATAACTCCCAGAGGCAGATGTATGTTGGGATTTGTAGTTTTGGAACAGCTGGAGTGCCAAGGTTCGCCACCACTGGTCTAGGAGAACCATAATGCATATCTAAACCCAAGAACAAAACTCTATTATATTGCAGCATACTAGTACTTAGATGCCCTGCAGTTCACTGAGAGAACTTGGAACAATGCTAACTGATAACAGTCATCAAAGGCAGAGCGCACAGAAAGTTATTAGGTCGTACGATTTTTGGCAGGTTCATCCTTACCCAGCGTCATTTACCAGGAAGACTGAGGACATACTGAGAGTAAAGGGCAGCATGGACTTGTCCTCTAAAGGGTTGTCACCACAGTGCCCTTCACTCAGTGTAATAATGACATCATGTAAGCACCACTTCTTTGCATCATTGATGACCGGCTACTAACAGAGGAAATCTGAAGAAACCCCACCAGGCACAAGACTGCACTAAAGACATCTGCAAAAGGTAATAAAATAGAAAAACAAGTATGGGGTAATCGGTACTTAACACAATGGTACACAAGGATTACTTTCGTTGTCCCGTTGCTCTTTTAAAATGGCACTTGGACTCAGCAACTCCAACAACAGTAACAGTCGGGGCCCAGCACTAAGCCCAGGAGCCTCTGATCCTTCTACAGAACGCCCCATAGGAGCATGCTGTAGAAGAGAAAGTAAACACAATGCATCCGAATTGTGTTTACTTTGGGAATGTAGTGACATCACTGCATTTCCTCAGGCAAAACATCTGCAGCTTTGTTTAACCATCCCTGCAGCAGTAGATCACTGCTATAGTGATCTGTCACTCCAGAGTTGCATGGGGTGCCTAGATCAGATCTTAATTGACTAGATCCAGACCCCTCAATGTAAACGTAAAGATTGCATTGGGAAAAATGACAAGAAAATACCTTTTTTAAACTTTTAAATATTTATTCCCACTATAATCCAAGGGAATAAAATATATGTATCTGAATCTTCTACCAATTATAAAGCCCTATCTGTCCCAAAAATATATTTTTAATACATTAGGGTAGAATTACATCATTAAAAAGTAATAAAATGCTTTGGAGAAAAAGACCCAGGGACTCAAGTGATTAACCAAATGCATTATTCAAATGACTGTTGTTTAAGGAGCTAAGCCAAAAAATTTCAGCCAAACAATGACTGCAGTCAATCACCTACAGTCAATGTTTGCGTATTGTGACTGTCTGAATACAATAATGGTATTGTGGCTGTTTGAATACAATAATTTGGTAGGGGGGATTCACAGGGCTGATTAATTTAAAAAAAAAAAACCCATATGTTTATGGCCAGTTTAAGAGATTACAGCGGTAAATGCATGGCTCAAGTCTTTGTATGAGAGGGAAGGATTTGGGTTTCTAGAACACTAACTAGCTAGGCTAGAGGGGGAATGCAAATTAGAAATGAATGAGACAATTTGGGTCAGATATTGGCCAGAATACCAAAAAGAAATAAACGGGGCTTTGTAGGTGACTCATAAACAATGCAATGAAATGTAGTTAAACATAATGCCACATGACTCATTATTGTATAGTAAAATTCATATTTAATAACATAATTTCATGATTAGCAAAAAGTTGCATATAAAAGACATACCACACATCTAAAAGCATGACCATTATACATATAAACAGCATGTCACCTCTAGGAATCCGTACAGATTGATATTGTGCAAAATAGCAATAATTAACACTCTTGATTTCATTGTAAACTTCATAATAAATTGGATCAGTCAATATATATTTTTTAATATCAGTCAACATATTGTTATATAATTTCATATTGTTAAATGTTCCAATCAAAAATCTGTACTTTTCCATTCTTCGACACGTTTCGCTGTAGCATTTTCAAAGAAGTGGCCTGTAGAATCCATATGAATATTAAGTGAGCACTCAAATAGTTGAAGATAGCAATTAGCCATACATAACACTAACTGACATAGATCAATGAATGAGATAAATACATAAATACCATGTATAAGATTTCTGGGGACGAGCAGATTCGCAGCTAGGGGAGTCCCTCCACTCCGCCAGGAGAAGAGAAGCAGGGATAACTCAAGGGATGTTTGGAAGAGGAGGCATCTATATCTGTCCTTATGCGACCTACAAGATTAAATTATAAACCAATGCTCTCCAATGTATAACTTCATGTGCATACAATGTGATGCATCTACCATAGCAAAACCACCTAAATGTGAGATACAATGAAACCGCTTCTCTGAACCATACAATGTGATGCATCTACCATAGCAAAACCACCTAAATGTGAGATACAATGAAACCGCTTCTCTGAACCATACAATGTGATGCATCTACCATAGCAAAACCACCTAAATGTGAGATACAATGAAACCGCTTCTCTGAACCATACTAAATCAATGAGTAAATGTATAAGGTTCGATACAATTGGCCTTCACAATTGATACTTCTATATCCATAGAAATTAATGAGACAAATCGGGTCAGATATTGGCCAGAGACTAGTGGAGGATAAAATGGGAGAAGATGGGGGGAGGATTATACCAGAGGTTAAGGAAATCTCTCTATATATTTTAATTAAAAACTGAAGAATGCAGCTCAAACGGTACAACATAGACTATATTGTGTGCAAACTGTAACACCAATTTAAATCTTCTGTTCACTAATGGTGGAAGTCTGGGGAGTAGAATGTGAGCATTTGAGGTGTTGGTGCAAGGTGCATGAAAATGAATCATTATAGAATCTTGGCTTGATTCTTCAAAAACTTGTTATTGTTCTTGGCCAGGCTCCCTGAGAAGGGGAAACAAAGGGCACTCTCCATGTTAAAAGCTATCTAAATGTGAGTATGAAAGAAGACCGTACTGATGGAGAGTGTGATGATGCTGAGTATGTTATATACCCCCTAATAATAAGTGAAACCTGATGCTAATCTCCACTCTTGTCATAAAACTGTTAAATGCCAGCCTGCAGTAAGCAGTAGAGTCTGTGACGTGTGACGGTTGAATGCCAGAGGGAAGACTTAACATTACAAGGGGATGGAGACTGATCCTCACTTTTGCAGAATATGAGGGTGCATGTATAAACTGGGCCTAGGCTCCAGGAACACTCTTCAGGGATTTATTTGAAGACTTGCACAGGTAAATATGGTAGGCACCAGGGATGGGCCAATAAGGCAAAGTTCGGGAACTGAAACTTGTTATTTTTCTTGCCTTTTTCAAGGCCGGTTTGAAAGCTTTTGTTAAGAGTAGCAGCTTTTGTTAAGAGTTTGCACTGCCATGCAAACAAAATACTGTTCAGCATAGAGTGGGTATTTTGCAATAAAATAATAAGTGAAAATGTAAATAAAAACACCCACACCATATTTAAAAAAAAATAAGTAACACGTACCCTAATGTGAATTCAGCATCAGTTGCATCGTGCAGTAATGTAAATCCATATCAGTCATGATGGCCTGTCGACATGACAACCTGCCATGCTCACCTATTGCTACTCTCATGGCAATGTCAACTGTATACAGTATATTTTACATTTGCCCATAGTTGATTACCTTAAAAATAATAAAAAAATAAATGGTATTAGTTATTCCACCTGTTTTAATGCATTATACAGTACATGAAGGACAAAGACTACATGGTGGCACTGCATGACTCCATGTCATCTGGTGTTGTTATAAAATCAATAAATTAATGCAATAAAGATTTCACTTTTTTACACCTTTTTCCTGCAAAATAATATTTTATTGCATTGACTTGGCTGTCATGGACCAATATGAAGCATGTGAATCAAGACTCACTGAAAGTATGGTGTATCAACATATGGGAAAAATGAGTCATAAGTGAAACCAGATGCAACACCATAAGAAGTAAAGAAATGTCCCACAAACATGTTGTGAGTGTTTCATTGCCTACATTTCCACCTTTTATTAGGGAAATCCTGTTTTAGTGCCAGAATTACAGGAACTTTATTAGTGTGCAAATCCAGGCAACAATTTTGTGAATTACTAATTCTGTCTAGAAAACCAGAAAGTCCACCTAATTCGAATTTAATGTGAGATTTATGTAATCCATTACTGACATACTTATCAGAATGTCCCCTACAAAGTCCATGGTGTGTGGGTGAGGATGCAGTGGGCTTAGAGAGACTTGTGGGGCCTGAAGACGTGTGGGGCTCTGTTGAGTGGTATTGAGAACATAAGAATACAAATCGCTATAGGGATTTAGGTTGCTAGGGGCAGATGTATACTTTCTACTCTATCTAAGTCTACTGTCTTGTGCTACCACATAAGGCATAGTGATGGGTGAATGTGCTGAGCTTAGAGGTGAATCTATTGAAGTCTATTTGGGGTGAATCTTGTTGTTAAGTCTGGCCATTTTAAGGTCTAAGAGGCAAATTACTATATAAAAAGGACATGGGAGAGTGGGCACCGTCATGGGAGAGACGTATCAATGCAAAAAATATATATATATTGTACAGCGGGGGGAGGGCCTTTTAATGCGGCCTTGAGGGCAACATTGAAAATACACATCTTTTAAATAGCATGCTTAGGTGATCCCTTAAAGCTGTATATGCTGTTATGGAACAGTACAGTTTTCATGGATAGTGTCAGTGACCGCATACACTGGCTGTGCATATTGGCTGTGGGATTCATTTTTTTTTTCTTTACAATTAGCTTGGCTTACCTACAGCAGCAGCACCTCAATCTGATTCATTTCAGTGGAAAAAAGGGTCTTTCAGGGAACTTTAGCAGCAACATATCCTTTTTCATCAAACAGTAATAAGCCTGCTTTGACTGGCAGACAGAGAACTGGTAAACTGTGCCCTCCCCATCACATGCATGCACTGGCATAACTATCGCCATTGCAGACCTCCATCAGCACATCCAGCAAAAAGTCTTCCACTGCTCGCTATCTTTTCTGCACTCTGCAATAATTATATATTTGTTGGTGCTGCAGAACAAGCTAGTAGTGGAAGGCTTCTGTGTTTACAAATCACAGAGGCAATCGGGTGAGCTGTCAAATTCTGGCATTTGGGGGGAATTACTTTCTCCTGCTGTTGGGGGTGCTTCTGAGTGGCGCACTCATGGCATAGAAAGGAGAGACCCTTTGACTAGTGTGCTCTTGGTATGTGCACTGGAGGGAAATAATTTGACTAACATGCTCTTTGTATGTGGAAAAGGAGGGGGTGTCTTACTGACACACTCCTGACAGTTACTGGCACACTCACTGTCACCCACCGTACTTAATTATATAATTATTGCCCAGAATAAACATCTACAGAGCTCTTGGACTAAAAGTACAAATGGTTTATTGACTGGGAAGAGAGGATGCTGAGACAAGCACAATGAAAGATAGGATTGGAGTCCCAGCTGCAGAAGATAATCGAACACACACATTCTGGAATAAGGGCACAGTTTGGCATCTTTGCCCTGGCCTCTGGATGACCTTGTCTTGGCACTGAGTGGAAAACCTACATTGATACCATGAAAATCCCAGAGACGTAATAGCCAACTCACCTGAAGTTACAGACCTTGTAATTTACTAAGGTCTAAGGTGCAATAATAGCATTATGCAGAAACAATAGAAAAAATAAACATTAAACCACCGCCATTTCAGCAACACTGTGGCCTCCTTTCTCAAAATCACAGATAATATAAAAGCTCAGCACACAAAAATATACCCCCACCCCTGATTGAAACACAACCCGTCTGTGAGCTGAGGGATTCCTCATGCTGGATCCAGTCACCTTTTCTGCATTGACAAACATATTCAGCATGTTGATGGTACTAAGGCACCACTCTACAAAATACACATTATACTCATCATACAAAAAAGCCTTGATACTGAGCTAGCCAGCCTCTAAACTCATCTGAGAGCAGAAGCTCTTCCCAGATATGAAAATGAGTAAACTACGCTCTGCAATCTGGATTGAGAGAGTTTTCCACTCCATCACCAGGAAGTGTAGCTACTGAGCATGCTCAAGCATTCCACAGTGAAACCAAAAATTATGTGGAACAAGGTAGATGTTAAGAGAAGGTACCAGAAGCTATGTAAAGCCAAAGTGGATCTTCAAAGTGAGATCATTGCTATGCAAATGTAAGAGTGATCTTAAAGCAGCCCTCCAGAAAATTAAAAAAATCAGGTAAACAAAAAAGCTAAATTATAAAAGAACTAAGAGGCTACATGAAACAAAACTTTCTTTACGATCTTCCGCCAAAAATAACCATCTTGAGGGAGCACTCCAAAGCACTAAGCACTAAGGAAAACCAAAATTCTACTAAAAAACAAAAACAAAACAAAAGAAGAAAAGTAAGTATAAGGAAAATAAAGTAAGGGAAAAAAGGGGGATCCCGCATTGAACTTCCCAGGCTCAGCAGGACATAAGTTACATAAATAATAAGAAAAAAAGATCAAAACATAGTAGTCCACCAAGCACCTTTGTCCTCAAAAAATACTATCTTATCAATAATTACATACTGCAAAAACTGGCAGAACACTGTAAGTTATGCTCCGGTAAAAAGTAATGAGTGACACCATGGTATTGAAGCCCCACGGTGCCACCATCTGCAGGGAATGTTTTCAAACAGATTCATGTTGCAAAAGAGGTTTGTTTCTGTCACCACCTCTTTTAGAACTGGGGACCCGCCATCCTGCTGAATGCATGAATCTGATGTTGACCATTTACTAAATGTACCGCAACTGGTTTATCTTGATTGATTGTTTTTGAAAGCTGAGAAAAAGAGGGGTAATCTTCCAAGGGGGGACACTAGTTCTGGTTTTTCTGGTGACTTCTTCACTTACTGTTGTAGCTATAGGACAAGAAGTAAAAGAAAATCTTCCCTATGGGATGACAAATAAAAAAACCTGACTGGGTTATAACCTTCCCTTAATATATCTTAACAAAAATGTTGGCTTTAGTTTTTACTTTAAAGAACATGTAAACAGTAACAAGTGAATGTTCTGCTTTAAACCCCCGTACTTTAAAAAAGGCCCATCAACAAAAAATAAAAAATAAATTAAAACCCCCTTATACTACCTTCCTGAAACAAAAGCCTATTTTTATAAAGGGAAGTCTGTCAACACAAACATAAAAAATTTGCTATGGACGGGACAGCACCTATAAATTAACCACTGACCTCAATTCAACCATAAAACAAAATGAAAGACAAAAAAAAACTTCAACGATAATAACAAATTGACAGCAAAGGAGTTGATTATTAGGTTAAAGCCTATCTCCAGTTAAAAAACCCTACTCTTTTAGTGGGGCTACCCTACCCTGCAAGGGTTAAATGCTCATTTTTATCCAGGGGGCCTTTGTAAAGCACTTTTACTTACCTGATTCTATCTCTGAGCCTCTACCCCTCTGCTCCAGTGGTCGGAGGCCCGCTGATGTCAGCAAAAGCAAGCAGTTAACCCTTGCAGTGCAGGGGTAGCTCCACTGCAAGGGTATTTTTTATTTATACCTAGAGGTAATCCTTTATTCTTTTAATTATAAAGTTTAAATGTATTATTGACAGATATCAACATTATATGGCTGTGTGCCACTAGGTCTAGCTCACCTAAGTCAGGGCCTATTTATGCTCCACAGAAATCTGGCCCTGTAGTTAGCGGTAAGTAGATGCAGGTGTTGAATTCCAGGACTAATATTAGCCCCACTTGTAGTCCTTTAGAAATAAGGCAACTCTTCACCCAGTTGTTTACACAACTGATATAGTGGCAGAGGCCTGGCAAGTATTGGGGAAGCAAATTGTCAGCTTCATCAGCTCAGGTGCTTGTCTCATGCCCACTGGCCTTTCCAGAACATCTCCACCATGAGTTTGTAAATTATGTCATGTGATGCACAGTGAAGACATTGTATAACCAGTGGCGGAACTACTGCTGGTGCATGCGGTGCGGGCACACCAGGGCCTCGGGCCTGTAGGGGGCCCTGCACAATCCCAGCGCCGGATCGGTACCCAGCGGGCCCCCCATCTCTGCGCCGAGAGTGTCGGATCATCCGTTCATCCTACACTCCCGGCGCGGAGATGGGGGGCACACCGGCCGCCGGATACTGATGGTTGCCATGGCGAACCCACTCCGCTGGGTTCATCAACTGTGTGCGGGAGGGGCAGAGCGTGCGAGAAGGAGGTAATGTATATAGAGAGGGCACCTCTCTATATCCATTGCCCCCCTCCCCCTCTCTATATACATTGCCCCCCCCCTCTCTATATACATTGCCCACCTCCCCCTCTCTATATACATTGCCCCCCTCCCCCCTCTATAGCCTGTGCCATTCTGCATTGCTGTAAATATTAGGGTTGCACCGATATATCAGCCGCCAAAAGATATCGTCCGGAAATGGCACTTTTGGCTAAATGCCAAAAGTGCAATTTTTCTGCTGATACAGCAGCGCATCCCTGCTTTCTTTCCTCCCTGCTGGGCGCTGCTCTGTGTCCCAGCGGGGAGGAGAGAAAGTGACAGCCGGCCGAGCGCTGCGGGAGGAGAGGAGGAAAATCTTGCACCAGAGCCCTTTGTTCCTTAGGTCCGCCACTGCGTATAACACCAGGAAGAGCTCCTCGTCTGGCCTGGTCACAGCTGGCTTCCTCACCCCCAAGTACCTGCTGGAAGAGTGGCAACAGGCCAGCTACACTCCTTCTACCAGGCTTTCAGTAACTGGGACTGATCAGAAAGAAAAAAATGCCATGAGGCCAAGCAGCTGGTGGCAAAGTGAGAGGCCAATGCAGACATGAGCTGGAGAGGAAGATTTGCAATGTTGCTGCAGAGACTTACATCCTTACTGCACATGTGTGCTGCAGAAAGATGTAGAAAGTCCTATGAATACCTAATGAGGTGGGGAAGTACTAATAATGCAGTAGGATTATTCCTTTAAATAGCAGCTACATAGCGTGGTCACCCTGGCACCAGAATTTCGTTGCTAAACAGGGATGCTGACAGGATGAAAAGGTAATTTATGTATAATAAAAAAAACAATTAAAACATGAGAATATTATGATTGTATAGCTATTATGAGAAACTATTGACACAGTGATTTTCATTTTTAAATTGTCCTTTAGACCAAGGGATCTATTCACGAAGCAGCCGAAGGATCTAGCCGTAGCTTCGGCTGATCCTTCGGCTAGCTTTGGCCCCAGGACCCCTTCGGTTCAGTAGAACCGAAGGGCTGCTGTATGGGCTATTCACTATAGCCCGTACAGCTCCCGAAGTCGGCCAAGCCGGTCAGTAGAGCCGAAGGCATATGGTTCGGCTGACTGAGCCGAGGTGAAAGCCGAAGCTGGCCAAGCGGCCGGCCGACAGCCTGCTTCTGACAGCTGGGCGGAGCCAGCCGTGATCTTACGGCTGGCTCCGGCCACTTGCAGAGAGATCAGCGTCCCTGGTTACCAGCTAACCAGGGACACTGATCTCCAGAACGCCCAACTCTCTCGGGCGCTCCGGGAGTCTCCCGCTCCCGGCCGCCCAGGAGAGAAACACTGCTTTTTTTTAAAATGTATTTTGACATTGTAGCCGTTGGCTGTCGTCAGAATTAAAAAAGAAACAATTTTCACCATAAGAATGCATTGTAAGATTCCTATGGGCTATTTCGATTTGCAATAGCCAATAGCAAACTAGCTATTGCACCCGCCCACTGCTGCTGTCAATCAGCACAGGGGACCTGCAGTTCTCCATCAGGTCCCCACTAGTGATTGACAGCAGCAGAGGGCGGGTGCAATAGCTAGTTTGCTGTTGCAAAATGAAATAGCCAATAGGAATCTAGCAATGCATTCCTATGAAAATGTTTTTATTTTTTTTATTTTGACGGCAGCAGAACCGCCGGCCAATAGAGAACAGTTGGGCGGAGCTAGCTGTCACTGCTAGCTCCGCACAATCGTTTTCTATTTATTTATTTTGTACTTTTTAAATTATTTTTCTGTTCTGCTCGGTCCCACAGAGGGACCGAGCAGAACAGCCGAGCCAAATGCTGCTCAGCGGCATTCGGCTATTCACTCACTGCAGTTCGGCATCTATAAGAATAGACCGAACAGCAGCGAGTAGCCTGCCGGAGGTTCGGCTTAGCCGATCCAGATGTTGGATCGGCTGAGTCGAACTCCTTCTGCACTTCGGGTCGGCCGAACATGATGAGCATGCAAGCCATGCAAAGCCACCCGATGTACGGCTGATTTCAGCCGATATACGGCTGAAATCTGCCGTACCAGCCTGAAGTGAATACCCGAACAGCGTCCGGCTCACTTCGCTTCAGGTCGGTCGTTCACTCGGCTGCCTACGGCAGCTTAGTGAATAGACCCACAAGTTTTGTGAAATGTCATCCAACAGCTTTATCCAATGTTATCCAGTTCATCTGGTCCAATGACCGCCTGATCAACTTCACAGCATTTTTTTATAAGTAAAAACTCCATAGCCAGTGAATTACATTTACAAGTTCTGCTGCATCAGAAGAAATCTTTGGGAAATAATTCAAAAGCTTACAACTGGCCGGGTCAAGATTTAAACTAGAATAGCTTACATCATACAGCAGTTTCAATACTCACTTATTGTACCTTTGCAAAGCATTTTGTTTAATCACAGCTGTCAATTTGTACGAAGCTTGCAAGTGTAATTATTCTTTAGAAGACCAGTCGTATCATTTGAAGAGGGAGCTAAGGGTAGCCATATAAATAAAAAAGTTATCTTTCTTTAAAATGTATCATGAGCTCTTCTATTACAATATCAGACATTTATGAATAATTCTGTCAGTGTAAGATAAGAACGTTTATACTATTGTTCCAAAAAGAATGCATTTCTGTGAGCTGAGTGATATAAATCAGTTCTAATTAAATCAATCTTTGAGCTGAGCTTTGCTATTAAACAGCATTGATTTGTCATGTGTTTAGCACTTCTCTTCTCTACAAATACAGATCTCTTTCACAGGCCTATTTAATAAAATGGAGAGAATTTTCTTGATGTACAAGTCCAATATAGATTTTGTACTGGATGTGCACTTTTTCACCAAAAAACTAAATATTAATAGATATTCCTATGTAATGTGATTTTAATGACTGTGTTTGACACATGAGCTACAAATATAGTCCTCATTGTGCTATAGAATGTTTAAAAGCTTATAGAATGTTCATAGCTTATAGAATGTTTAGAAATCGTTCAAAAAACTTTATGACATGTGTTAATACTACAGTGCAGTTAAGAGTTAACTGCAAGGTGTAAAATGAGAAAATGCAACACTTTGTGTGCTGTTGTACTACTTTGTGTGCTATTTTTTTTGGAAGCATTTATACACAATAATACTTATTTTCTATGCTCCTCAACTCCATCTATGGGCCATTATGTAGTATTACATCACAATACATTTGCACTAAAAAGTAAATATATTAAGAATGTTTGTTTTTGCCATTATTCCCAAACACACATTCAGATATTTTCTGGGCAAATGACCACTAAATGTACCATTAACAACATACATATTTGTATTTAAAGTAGTAAACCAGCAATGTATTTCATTATATTTTTGACCAAGCACTTACAGTCATCAAGTTTCGGAACAGTTGGTTCCAATTCTCTCAGCTCAGCTTCCCTGAACTTCTTGTCCAGTACAAGATCACAAGAGACAGCACAATCTCCAGCAACTGTTCATCTACTAGCATGGAGAAGAGCAGAGAGGGGAGCAGGGGAATAGTTTGCTATGCTGTGTCAGTGTGCTTTTAGACACACGCTCAGTTTACTTGCACACACAAGGGTAGCTCCATATGACCCTGAAAGGCAAAGGAGCCACCCTGATATCAGGGCCAGTGCTCAGGGGACCAGTTAATTCTGCAGCAAACTGAAGCTTTTAAACATCAAAGAGCAGCATCCATTGTAAGTAATTTAATCAGCATTTGGAATAGATTAAAACCCTTTTGACTTTAATATCCCTTTAAATATACATAATAAATCTGGACACAAAAAAACCCTCCTCTGCAGTGGGGCTATCCCCACACTGCAAGGGTTAAGTGCTCATATTTGTTTAGGGGTATTCTTTAAAACAGTTTTACTGATATCCACCTCTTCATGGTTGCTAACTCCTGGCCTAAGCAATATAAGAGGTTTAGGTTGCTGGGACTGAACTGGTTTTAGTGTGCCAGCTTTACTGGCTAGTAAGTAAATATAAACTGGCTTTTTAACAAAAAAACCTACTAGAACAGTGACTGTTATGAGACTATTATTAAAAATGTCTACCCCTGTACAGAGGATTATGCTAAGACCTGCCAATGTCACAGCAAAGATAAGCATGGCAGCAAAATGGTGTGACAGTGACATGAATCACACAAAAAAACAGCGATTATCTTATAGGTACAAATAGGTCTCATTCAATGCAAACTTTTCTTCAAGTGGATTGGTTCTCTTATCCCTAAATACAATATTCATTTACAGTAACCTGTTGCACACTTGCATCTTTGTACTTGTTGGTGCTGTGTGCCATGAGCAGCCACAAACTGCTGCAGATGTCAGTGGTCAACACTCCTACAACTATCATACATTGAGATACATATGCAGTAATTTACTCCATAACTACGGACCTAACACTCTTAAATATTACATGTTTTTACTAGTATACAGTTATAACTTCCATAAAATTATATGAGAATAAACTGGAATAGGCTCTTTTTATTATACTTAATCCCCACTATTTTATAGTCATCTCTGCAGCAATAACAGTTTTAAAGCAGCCCTACATACACCTGAATAATAACAATTCTGTGTCTTGATGGGAAGGATACATACACAGCCAAAATGATTACAATTCTCAACATGGGTAAAATGTTGCTTTAGAATTCATTCAATTCTAATCACATAGAACTTTGGTCAAATGATCACCACGACTCCGGGCACAGGTGAACGTAAGTCGGGGAAGCTCTCCACCATCTTTCAGGCCTCGTAGAAGTCGCCACATTCACCCGCGGTCCCGCCGGCTGTGTGGGGCCTTCCAGACCAAGCCCGTACTTACGCTCTGGCCGCTTCGCCATGTGTGGACTCACCTGCTGGACTGGCAAGTACTCGGGCCAGTGTGTCCTCCCCTCAGATGGACCTTCCCCACTTCCCATCGATGGCCTCGGTGTCGTAGGAGTTCGTAGATCCTGCGGATTTTGACCGGGAAGAGGGTGAGGGAGATCCTGAAGGCCTATATCCCTGCCTACACGTGCTGACCTGGAGCATTGCGTGTCCCGGATGGAAGCCACGTGCAAGGCTGAGATGGTGGGACTCAAAGCAGATGTTGCACACATCGGCTCTCGTTTGGAGGACTTGGAAGCCACTCAAGATGCGGTGTCTTCCAGACTGGACCTTCACCACCAGGTGCTCCAAGACCACTCGGTCCAATTACACAACCTGATTTACCAGCTGGGCGAACAGGAAAACAGATCCCGGCGTAACAACATTCGCCAAAGGGGGATTCCTGAAACAGTGGAGCCGTCAGATCTCACTGCCATGGTTCGCTCTATCTTTAACCAGCTCCTTCAGAAGCCCAAAGATTCACCGCTTGAGATAGACCGTGCACATGGTGCTCTGGGCCCGCGGTCCACAACCCTCAACAGCCCGAGAGATGTCATCTGCAGGGTGCACTTCTATTCGGTGAAAGAAGCGGTGATGTCGGCAGCCAGATCCTCTGATGAGATTCAGTTCAATGGCTCTCGGATCCTCCTTCTGGCGGACCTCTTTCGTCGTACCCTCCAGATGCGCAGGGCCCTCAAGCCCCTTCTGGAGGTTCTCCGCACCAGCAGCATTACCTATCGCTGGGGATATCCATTCCACCTGATCGCATCCCGCGATGGAAAATCGGTCTTCCGCCATCTGGGTGACCTCCCGCGGTTCCTTGGCTTTTTTCAGCTGGCCCAAGTCTCCTTGCCAGATTGGCCCTATACCACAAGATTCCCTGATGTCCTGGTTCGAGAACATTGGCAGACGAAGTCTCCTCGCAGATCCGCTTCCTCCACTACCTCTGTGAAGTAATTTGTTTTCCTCCCTCCAGGCGGCTTTTCTACCGGGATGCCCGAGGTTTCTTTCTCCTAGCAAGATTTTCTTTGCAGTTTGAGATCAGAGTTTTTGTTCCTTTTTCATTTTTCGGGAACATCTTCCTCCCACGCACTTTGACGTAGGAGTGTCAGTTTGCAGTTACCAGTTCCATTTACATAAACGTTTATGCTCTTTGCCTTCTCTCTGATGTGTCTTGTTATATCTGCATAGTGCATAGTACAGTGATTAACCCCATCATATATTCCCTTTGCATCAGCATTTATTACTGCTAGGCTGGTGGTGGGGTGCTGCACACGAGCAGATTTCTTATCTGATCGCTCCGTTAGGGCCCCCCTGCCCCCACACTAGGTCACCCGCGTTACAGTGGGTGTTTGGCCGTGTGGCCAGATTTCGTTGTTTGGGTTCTCTAACTGGAGCCTGCCCTGGGGGTATGGCTCTGTGGTACCATTCCATTTTGGCTCCCCTTGCGAGCCACCTTTATATATATGCTGGTTGTTTTCCTTTATGTTTCCTGTCCTGTCTCCCCTGATTTGTCTGTCTACAATGTTGTCTGTTTTTTGTGTTCAGCTTGATCATGCTGATGACCTGACCTCCCTTCCTATTAAGTGGGAGACCCTCAAATGTGTGTTAAGGGGAATTTTTGTCAAGCATGGCGTCCGGCTTAAGAAATGGAGGTCACAACAAATTACCTCTTTTTTGACAAAATTTCCACCCTGGAAAGATTCCATAAACTGGTGAGGGATGACTCCACAGGGTTAGAACTCCTGAATAACCATAAGAAATTACTGGCTCTCCTAGATCAAGCTTCCTTACGTTACAGGGATCGCTACTTGAAGCACGCGTATGAATATGGTAACAAATGTAGCTCCTTCTTAGCCTGCACTATACACCCTCGCCAGGGACAACACACTATCTTATCCATACGCTCCCCTGATGGTGACATTGTACACTTGAATACTGATATCCTACAATCCTTCCACGATTACTACTCCAGTTATATAACTTAGACTCCTTTGAACCCACTTACCCCCCTATACATGACACTGCTTCTTTCACTGAATACCTAGCCATGATGCCCTTACCCTCCATACCCCCTGAGTTCCGCTCAACCCTTGACTCCCCTTTCAACATTGAGGAACTCATTAGAGCCATCAAAGCCACAAAAAATGTTAAAGCCCAAGGCCCTGATGGCTACACAGCAAGATTTTTTACATTTTTCTCCCCTGAACTCTCTCCACTACTATTGGATGCCTTCAACTCAATCTCTCCTTCCTGCCCCTTCACCTCTCAATCCTTGCTAGCACATATCTCTCTGATACTAAAACCGGGTAAGGACCCCTCCCTGCCTGGGAGTTACCGTCCTATCTCTCTACTGAATTGTGATATCAAACTGTACGCTAAATTATTGGCCCTCCGCTTTCAACCTCTACTACCCACCATCATCCATAACGACCAGGTTGGGTTTGTCCCCCTAAGAGGATCGAGAGATAACACCTCCAAGACCATACCTCTGATTGACTATATACAGAAGAAGAGAGTGCCAGCCTGCATGCTATCCCTGGACGCTGAGAAAGCGTTTGACAGAGTTGGCTGGCACTTCCTCTGCGCTTCGCTGACCCAACTAGGGCTTGGTGTCCCTTTCATATCTAAAATAATGGCCTTGTATTTGTCTCCATATGCCTGCGTATGCACCAATGGCAGGCTCTCCGACCCTATTAAAATCTCTAATGACACATGCCAGGGTTGCCTCCTATCCCCTTTGCTGTACGTGATCAGGCAGGCCTGATTTTCTCCTATATTATAAAGCTTCCTTACTAACTACTGTATTGTACTGGTTCCATAGTGCACCACATAAGCAATGGGTGTCCCTGGAATTTTCAACCTCCCCAAGGGGACCCACAAGGCGGCGTTGTGGGTCTCCTTGTCGGACATGGGTGGCAACGCAGAGTGGCCCCTCCTTGTATACTCTGTTCTATGGTGTTGGCATCACTCTCGTACTCCCCTGCAACTCTCCTCCCTACCGAGGCCCTTGACTTCCATACTAGACAACCCTCACTTCCCACCTGGTCTCCACGCTCCTTCCTTTATGGGTTGGAACCGACAATTCTGGCCGCAAATACGCCATATTCTATGCGGTAAGGCTCTGATACCCTACCAGACGGTCATCTCTCAAGGCTCCTTAGATAACAGGGCCTGGATGGCATACCTTCAGCTGACTAGTTACCACCATTCCATACGCTCCATCTCTGACATCTCTAGGAACCAAATGCTTCTCTCACATCACTCCACATCTTTACCCTCTTACACTCACGCATGGACCAAGGATGTAGACTCCGCCTTGACTCCCTCTGATTGGGATGAGGTCTTCATTTTTACGCATAGTCTGGCAATGTCATGCAAACTGCAGGAGCGCAACTTCAAGCTGCTTTCTAGATGATACTTCACTCCAGTTCGACTCCATCATATGTTCCCTTCGGTGACACAGACCTGCTGGAGATGTCAAACTGCTGCAGGTACATACTTACATGTGTGGTGGTCTTGCCACCTGAGGTGGCAAGACCTCAACCCTGAGGTTCTGGGATGCTGTGTTGGCCATATATGACAGAGCGCACTCTACGACTGTGCAAAATACGCCTGCCCTGGCCCTCTTAACATTGACCCCCTACCCCAATTTCGAAAGCTAAGAAATCTACACTGAGGTGTTTCCTCTTTGCAGCCAGACAGGCAATTGCAGGACATTGGAAGTCAACCCAGGCTCCCCCATGTTGGCGTGGTTGAATAGCCTAAATGATATTATACGCATGGAAGAAATGGTCGCCACAGAATCTTTCCGAAGCCTGTGGCTGCCCTGGATTTACTTCCAAGACTCCGCTGCTTTTCCTGCATTATTCTCCTCGGTACCATTGTTAGGCTACACTGAGTGGCCAGATTATTATGACCACCTGACGTTTGTAGGCAAATTAGCTATAATTAGCTATAATTTTGCGCTGAAGTTGCTAGAAGGCAAGGCCATTATAAATAGGGAAGCAGGTTGTTTACCACGACAGTAGAAGTGATTTTTTTTTTCTGAAGATATGGGTAAACAACGCGATTTATCAGCCTTTGAACGTGGGATGATTGTTGGCGCTCAAGCCATGGAGCGAGTATCAGCAAAACAGCAGAATTCGTTAAATGTTCAAGAGCAGCTGTTGTTGAAGTGTTTAGAGACTGGACTGTCAGACGAAAATCTGGGTCTGAACGTGCAAATTGTGGCCATCAGCGACTAGTCAATGTTAGGACAGAACGGAGAGTGGCAAGACTGGTACAAGACAACACAAGGGCAACAGTGCAGTGTCAGATTCCTCGCATCACCTTTCAACATCTCGTGGAGTCACGAGGCAGCCCAACGAAGTCATTTCGTGGAGTCATCTCGTGGCCCAACGAAGTACTGATGGGGTGGTCATAATAATCTGGCCACTCAGTGTATATCATGATGTTATTGCCCTGATACCTCCGAATGCTCTGGCCCTGACTCAATCTCCTATGGCCATTGAACACCGCTATCTGGCTCCATGGGTTCACACCCCCTGCTTACCTCCCCCTGATGTCTTTGTTGTATTGTGTCGTCCTGTTTTGATTGTTCTACGTTTACAGGTTTGTCTCCCCCCCCCCCTGTTTACCAGGGTATATTGCGCTGTTGAGGTCTACCCTGTTATACACTTTCATCTGACGCATGCCGCTCAGGCTCTCACCGACACTGTTTTTTGCATTACCCATTACCAGTACACTGCTGGACTATACTGGGTCCTGTGGACCACAGTGCCTGTATGCCTGTCTATTTCCTACCCACATGCTATATGTTTATCTTCTTCCCTAAACTAGTAAACTTGATTTGATCAAAATCAGCTATGGTCTAATGTTAGCTCCACTGTACTTCATTTTAGGTATGTTTTTTGCAGGTTTGTGCACTGTTAGATTTGTGCTATACATAACACTTTTAACTTTTACCAAAAGCTCTAACCCAGTCTCATTTGACCACAAAACCTTATCCTACATTGCATCTGTACTATTTTTTTCAAACATTTAACTCTTTATGGAGATAAGATTATTATATGCCACCCTTAGGGTAGTGTTAAATAGCACCATTGATATAGGAAAGTTGCCAGTGCTTCACATTTTCAAATTCTCTGAGGATACACAGTGATTTTTAGTGGTGAGTCAATATCAATGTTTTACTTGCTGCAACCTTTTTTTAGGGCAGCAGTATGGGGCAATATTTAATTAATTGTGCAGTCAATGACAGCATTTTACAGGAAAATACTGCAGTTCTGACTAACACGGGAGTATCATGGGGTTGCAACCGTTCACAATGATCAAAAGTGTTTAAAAAAGGGCTAGGGTTACTACCACCCACAAGAAGTGCTGCAATTATTCAGACCCATTGTCTGATTTAATTGTGACTAAGACAACCAAATAAACTATGTCTTACCAACAGTAACAAATTACATTGATTGTTATGAAAGGGACTATATAGATGGATAGATAGATTCCAAAAAATTTGAGGTTTAGTCTGAGATGAAAGATACATGGTGCTTCATGAGCACCACATCAGGTTTTTCCAAGTATAAGGCATATACAGGTGAAAATCGAATAATTAGAATATCGTGCAAAAGTAATGGCAGTAATTGCTGCAAAAGGGGCCCAAACCAAGTACTGAGTACATATGCATGCTTGTACTTTTCAAATCAATGTAGACAGCTGGTTGGACTCTTAGGAGAGACGGTCTGTAAGGAGAGACCGTCTGTGAGGAGAGATAGTCTGGACAGTCTATGACAGAGGGAGCTGATCTGTTAGGTGACCACATGGCAAGAGACATAGCCAGGAGGCTGACCTTTGAATCTTCTGTATTCTGCTTAATATACACCTGCACTGAAAAAAAGTTTGTTTCATCTCAATTGCGAACAGTAAAATTGAGCAGGAAGCCCTTAAATCTTAGAGTGGACAGACTCCTTGAATTGCTCTACATTTGATGATGATCCATAGTTCTAGCTGAAGCTGAATCAGTCAACAACTCCCACAGGGTGTTCTATTAAATCATCCTGAAGCACAATATAATTACAATGCTTTTCTATTCTGCTTACATGGGAAATCCAATGACATCTCTGACATCACTGAGATTGTCTGGTAGAGCAGCTTTTTTTTACATCTGATCTGACTCTTACATCTCTCAATATCTCACAGGTCCCAACAAACAAGCCGGACTCTCTATATGACATTTGGAACACATAACCATTTAAACATCAGCATTTTTATGATCACAATTGTCACAAACCACTATTGCTACAATTACTGTCTGTACAACTCAATCTGATATCATTTTATCTTTCTTAACTTAATATTGCACTAATAATTTAAGCAAACATAAAAAAAAAAAAAAATTCTAACTCAAAAGGAAAACTTTGACTGCTTTACCACGCTGTCATTTTACTATATTGTGTAGTTAATATAAAGGTCTGTGCTAAGTTTGTAAATGGGGATTTAGAAAAATAATTGTTGTTTTCATACTCTATCTTGTGTTATATGAATGTATATGTTTTAATTGCTTTTATTTTCTTATTGAGCGTTTTTATGGATTCTATCCACCTAGTGTATGTTAAAGTTTGGCAGGTCTTATGTAGATGTACTTAGATAATCTTAAACACATGCAGTACCTCTCAGCAATACATGCACACTTTCCTGTGTTTTCCCTGCAAGTACAGAAAAATACCCGTTCATCTGCCAGATATGCACTTACCTCTTAAAGGCATAGTCCACCTTTTTATTACATGAATAATGCACCCACATTGGTAAAACTAAAAATGTGCATTTATAATTTGTTTGCATTCAGGCCTGCAGAACATTGCAACCATGATCAGTGCACCACAGCTTCAATGCACAGGCTTCTGCACTATTTATATCCCAGCTCCAGGTCTGTACAGAGGTATCGAGCTTCCTTTATGGGCTGGAGGAAATAAACAATGGAATACAAGTGCGGTGACATCATCACACTTGTGCTCCATTGAGGTCTACAAGTAGCAAATAAGAGAAGTTCATAGTAAGCCCTCGTTCACACCTGAACATTTTGTAGCGCGTTCTACGCTCGACGAACACTCTACAAAACGCTCAAACATCTAAATCCCATTGTATTCAATGGGTCTGGTTCACACCTTGGCTTATTTCAGCCCGTCCCTAACGCGCTACAAAATGGCCCACGCCTGAAAAGGTACATGTACTACTTTGGGCTGTTTTTGTTGCGCGTTTCCAGTGGGATACAGCCAAGTAGCCCTCGGAAACGCGCGTTTGTCGCACAATTTTTTTTACCACGAATCGCGGTAAAAAAAATGCGCGACAACCGCGCGACAGATGCGCATATGCAATACGCCTGGGTGTGAACCAGGCCTTAGGGTTTAAATGAAGAAGGCAGGAAAGACACATTCAGGTGCCAGTATATCAATTTAGTTTCCTGTTCAATGCCACAGGATATTTAAATCTCTGGTATGCAAATATTGGTTCCACAGCTTGGCTTGACTCCCTCCAGTACAGTTTTACTATTATACTAACACTGTAATGGGTTGGTTCAATGGCCAATACAGATAAGTTAGGGTCAACCATAAGTTCAGACCAAACTCTAGCTGTCTATAGCTCAAGAAGACAATGAACCAGTGGAATCATTCATTACAATGGCAACCAATTATTCATGCAATCCTTGCAGTCAGGGGCCATACAAGGGCCAATAATGGGGTTTTTATAATCACCTCCCTATAAACCTCAGGTTTTCCATTAGTCTCTTTAGTCGGTGTGTTGAAGTTGGACTAAATAGGGACAGCTGACAGAGCATTTAAGGGAGAGATAGTTACTGCTATACAGTGCTATATAGTGCTACATATAGAACTATACAGTGCTAAATACAGTGCTGTATTGTACTAGATAATAAAGAACTGCAATGTGGTGGTCTACAAAGTGTGGGATATACCTCCCTGTATTCACTGTGCTGTATAGTGCTATACTTCTGTTAACTGTATTGCGGTGGGTTTCATATTATTGTGTCGTTCCCTTTGTATATACAGTGAATAGACCCAACAGTCCCTTCTAGGACCCTATAGCTATTACCGCCATTGCATTATTTCAGCATAGTATCAGTAACTTTCTAAAAGAGGATGCAGAATTTTCTTTTTATCAGATCTTGAGGAAGAGCAGCAAAGGCATAGAGAGAGGGGACAACGGGCAGGGAGAAGCCATTACCGTTGATGTTCCTGCAGCTCCAGCTCACTGCCAAGTGGGCTCAAGTTATGAGGAGGATGGGGATAATGAGGTGACAGACTAGCACTTACCTTAAATTATGTCTCTTTTTCCGATCTTCCTCTTCTTTCCTGATGTTTTCAGCCTTCTCTCCAGTGGTGCGGCGGCTCTCCGATCCAGCGCTGACTGCTCTGTCCCTCCGATCCAGCGATGTCTGCATGCGGGTGCACGCGTCCATAGACTTACTTTGCGTCCCTCATCGCGTCCCTGCCAAAATTAGAACTGCTCATGCGTGCGCCCCAAGATCCTTTACGGCCGCTCGAGAAATTTCTAATTTTCGAACGGGACCATGCACGGAACACAGGGTAAGTGCAAGTGCTGTTTCAGTGGTTTGAAAAAAAACCTTTTTGCATATATCTGCTTGCTAGCTATCAGGCATTTTTTAATAATAAAGCAAGATGGCGTAGTTTTAAAATCTCCAATGAGCACACAGCATTGTCTGATTGGGCGAGGGATGGATTGTGACGTCACTGGCCCTCTTCCAATCAGAGAATGCCTTGTATTCACTGATAAAAATACTAGTCATTCTCTGACTGCCACAGTGCAGAGTACTACAGTGCTTTCAAGGATCACCGTGGGATACTTAGTGATAACATTTCCAAACATACATTGGGCCAAGCTGGACAGATGTAAGTATGCATAGAAAGTTGTACCTGGAGTTCAGCTTTAAGATATTCCTTAAAATAATGTTTTCAAAAAAAAAAAAAACCCTGTCTTTCTAATCTGTTAAAATTGTAGTTAATAATACTACAGCACATTTCACAGGGCCACTAGTATTTTCCTGCCGTATGTTTTAAATTGCTGTTGTTTTTAGCACCAATTGTCTCATACTTTATACAGAGAAGTGCAATCTGAAAATCTGTATTTAATTTATGTCACCATCTTCTTTTAATGCTGCGGTTTTACATAGAAACAATTACTTTGTGCTAACTCTGTTGAAATTGTACAAAACTTTCTAGGTAACTAACATAAAACTTATCCAGGGAACAAAAATAAGTGTGACATTTGTCCACAAAACTTTAAAGCACACTTTCTATTTATTTGCTGAGTTCAACATAATTGTGGCATACATCTGGTTACCCTGTCAGCCTGTACTTAGTAAGACTCCCTGTGGCAGAAATCAGAAAAGTTAAATGTTTCTTGTAACCATCTAACAGTCTTTTTGTTGTTGCTTTAGAATTCTTTTCACACTCTTCCCTGGCAAACACTTCTATTTTAGAAATATTCTTAGGTTGTTTTAAATGTAATTGATGCTTGAGATCTACTCTCAGAGACTGGACTATAAAGGCGACCACATACACAAAGCTATTGTAAGACAATTTCAACCCTTTTTAAAGCAGCTCTCTTAAAACTGAACAGATTAATGCAGCCAACATTTCAAGTTGCATTCATCTGTTTTCTTATTTTCCATTTGAAAGTGACAAAAAATTACCATGTGTGGCAAGCATTAAATTAGTTAATGGTTGATTTGGAACTTTTGTTTGGATCATTGTAGAAAATAGCTTGTAGGATTTGAGATTGGTAGAGTTCACTTTTCCCTGTAACCATACAGTACTTTCTGTGCCACTGGCTGCCTAAGAACCCCAAGGAACAATAAATGATGATGATTAATATAATATAGTATTTATATAGTGCCAACAGTATGCGCAGTGCCTTACAAAATAAAGGAGACAGTACAGTTACAATACATTATAAGACAAGAGGGTTAGAAAGGCCCTAATCATAAAATCTGACGATCTAAAAGAGGTCTTCTAGCAGGTCCTGTACCAATGAATAACAACTCTGTGGAGCTGGCCGTGACATCATGGCCGGCTTGGCCCAGTTGTTATTGTTTGATGACAGTTCAGCATCTCCAGATCATTTCGAGACGCTGATCTGTCAATACAACTGACAGCAGGCAGTAGCAGGCCAGCTTCGGCTTTCACCTCGGCTCAGTCTAGCCGAAGCATATGCCTTCGGCTCGACTGAGCCTCTTGGCTGACTTTGGGAGCTGTACGGGCTATAGTGAATAGCCCGTACAGCAGCCCTTCGGTTCTGCTGAACCGAAGGGGTCCTGGGGCCGATCTAGCCTTTGGATCACCCGAAGCTACGGCTAGATCCTTCGGCAGCTTAGTGAATAGACCCCTATGTGTCTTCATCTTCTTTTCTGAGCCTGGTATTACCAGAGGAGCTAAGGGATATCTTGGCTACTGGTGAAGCACATCATTGTCCCCACAGTGTGTGGGAAGGCACGAGTAACCATACTAAAATATAATATGTTTTTTTTTTAGAAGGTGAGCAGAAGTAAGTGTGGATACATGAGCATGGCTTTGCACTGAAAGTTTGTTCTAGGATCACCTGCATGTGTGGAGTGCAGCACTGGGACACACCTATGATAATTGGATCACTACTCAGTGTTATTATGTTTCCACACGGGAATTAAAATAATACCTTGTTAAAATTTTTTTTTCAATCGATTCATTTTGATTAATTATAACGCATTGGCCTATAAACATACAGCACAGCAATGAAGTAATAAAATGAACTAGGATCACACTAATCCAGCACGTTATTAATCTCACTTGCCCCACTCAATATAGCCGTCGCTTGAGAGGGGCAACTCAGAATAATAACGTGCTGGATTAGTGTGATCCTAGTTCATTTTATTACTTCTTTGCTGTGCTGTATGTGTATAGGCCAATGCCTTGGCTGGTGCTCGTGCAGAAAGTTTCTTGGGCAAACTCACTGGCCCAAGTGGCTCCGTCGGCTAACAAAGGGGGGAGGAGTGCGGTGATGTCACGGACATCTACGTCACCGGACTCCTCCCCCTTCCCTTCGTTAGCCGTCACGGACATGGACGACACCGGACTTCTCCCCCCTTCCCTTCATTAGCCAACGAAGCCACTTGAGGAAGGGGGGAGGAGTCCGGTGATGTCGATGTCTGTGACGTCATTGGATCCCCGGCGGAGAGGAGTGTTTTCATTAGCAATCAAAATAATTTTAATCGATCAAAAAGTTTAACCATTAATCGAGAAATGAATCTTTAATTTCCACAGCCCTACTATATTATATATAGATATATATACAGCAGCTAGTTAAATATTCACATTAGATTAGTGCGGAAACTAATAACAACAATCCTAGTGCATACATGAACTAGAAATGGTTTGGGGGAATCTTAAAATTTTTTGCTGTATTGTCAATTAATTCAAAACTAATTGATCAACTCCCCATCTAAGCTAAACAACTTGGATGCAGGAATCTCCATTGCCGGCTATCTGATAGAATGCAGTCAATGTGCAGTCGATAATTTTCTGCCAGATCAGTTAATTTTACTTACTTACTTGTTTGATTTTTTTTCTTTTACTTTATAGGGGATGCAGCACAGGGAGGATGGGAAAACCCCAAACTCCTTTGCGGACAGGTACAGATCTTATTTGTTCTATTTAGTGCCCCTCTTAATCATCTTCTCTCACCACTGTGTCTGGGATGTCAACATATAAAGGCTCTGAGCAGCTTTGAAGGTAGGACACCTCCAGTGCAATAAGGAAAAGACCGGTGCCGTGTTTCTGCAGTTCTGTTATACGGGGATAGTGTCTGTATCATCTAACTTTTTGGCACAAACAGCATCCAGTGATTTCTCACAATTTGGGTTAAAACCCAGTTCACTTGAAACTGTTTTTCCATCTTTGATCATAACGCCTGTATTAAAAAGACTTACTTGGCAAAAACTTGTACAAAACATGTTTTTTCTTACAAGAAAACCATGTGAATTTTGCAACATTACTGATATAACAAACAGAACAAAATGTTTTGTACTTTTTTAAAGAGTTCTTCCATAGTATTCCCCTCTTGTAAATTGTTTTCATATGTTGAGACTCCCAGATGCACATTTTAATTCACAAAGAGGGTGCACAGGTTCAGTTTCGTTCAGCAGCACAACATGATGCTTCTTGGCAATAAAACGTTGTGACACTTGGTTATAACTCCTAGTTCCAAGTTTTCCTTTATGATTGGTCTCCTGATAAATACAGTGAATAGTAAGGGAACATAAAAAGAGTGGCAAATCTATAAATAGCGTTGAAAGATTTGTGAAGCATGTACATGACTTTTGGAATAGCTCCCATTGTGAACAATGAAAGATGAGTGATGAAAGTACATTATTCTTTCTGATCACATAAATATGTGTGTTATGAGAATAAAGAGGACAAGCATCATTTTACTGTAAATGTAATACTCATTTATGGATATGGATGTGGAATATTCCAATGTTGTGTATTACCTAATTCCATGTTGTATATTGGCTTACATTATTTTGCTCTACAGCATCCAATTAAAAGAAGATATAGGAAATTACATGACCCGTTAGCAAAAGGTGTTTTAAGGTGGGCTGATGTGTGTTTTTGTTATGAACTGCTGCGTGTTTTTAGCATAGCGCAATGCATATTTGATGCAGTTTGTATGCATTGCACTGCGCTGAGTTATTTTCTGAGTTTTGCGTTTTTTTAAATAGAAAACACAATAGATAAAGCGCACTCCTGTGGCATGGACACCCTTCAAAATAATGGCTGCTATTGGATGGTGTGCAATGCTCCTCACTACAGGGAGAGGACCCTGTGTATTATAACCACAAAATCAAAACAAGAAACTGAGAAGCGCAACTACCAGGAAGTATGTTTGTAAACTAAATCTGGCAGTAGATAAACAACAAATGTATAAGCGCACCCCTGTTGTGAGGTCACACTGCTGGGAAGTGTCAGCAGGAATTAGAGGAAGGAATGGGGATGCAAGCAGTTAATGTTCATTAGGCTGGGCACGCACCTTACAACCATCGCAAGACTTTTGTCTTGCGATGGTTGTAAGGTACTTTAAAAAAACATACGATCTGCCTATCTTGCATAGGCAGATCGTACTTGCGATGATCGCAAGCCACGCCCCCTGAGGGGCGGGCTTCCGATGACCGCAATGCCGGACGGGCAGTGTGCACTTGCGCACACCGGCCCGTACGGCTGTTATCGTACGGACATGCCACAAACCCGCCGAACATCGTACGATGCTCGGCGGGTTTTCGAACATGTCCGTAAGTTTAAAGTCGTGCGACCTTACAGTAGTAGAGGTCGCACGGCTTCCACACACCTTATGATAATCGTACGATCGCGGGATTTCCCGCGATTATCGTACGATTATCGTAAGGTGTGTGGGGACCTTTAAGGTATTATCGTACGATTTTATCGTCTCGTACGATATTATCGTATGGTTATCGTAAGGTGTGTGGGGACCTTTATGGTCCCCACACACCTTACGATAATCGTACGATAATCGTGGGAAATCCCGCGATCGTACAATTATCGTAAGAGGAAATGTGGATTAAAATAATAGGTGTGCAGGCTGCTTGTAACAGGGAGAGGAGCCCTGTTGTTCAATATGGTGCCAAGAGAATATCAGGAGTGCTATTACCCTTGAAGTGCTGATGTCTATTGCAATGTTACAACACAACAAACAATGGCACATATTCTGTGACATCACTTCTTTCATTGTTGTTGATTGAGTGCTGTGGAGAGACAATCTCTTTTGCAAGCTGTGCGTTTTAGCAAATTTTTTGTGCTTTCACTTCTTGCTGGCATCATTGTTGTGCTGGCAATTACCATTTTGAGATGGAGTAGGGGTCAGAATCGTGGCTTTTGAGTTCATCCTTTGTTCACTGAACTGGAAAGCAAAGGACAAATTTGTACCTTATATGAAGATTTTGGAGGACACCTAGATACGTTTTTTCTGCTACAGCTGGATGTCTGGTGAAAGGTAAGTTTGTTTAATGTGTGATTACTTGTTTTATGGAGGTTATGCATAAGCCACAGTGCTCCACAGAATATTTCATATATCATTTAACATGGAGGATGTGGTGTAAATCCTCCGCTCTGTAATGCTCTTTAATCCATCTCTGATATTACTCAGTGCAGATTTGTGTATATATATATCTATATATCTATATATATATCTATATATATATTAATCTCAGGTTATTAACCCATTATTTAATTTCACAACCTTCTGGCTGAGGGTTGACCTGGAACTGCAGTATACAGCATATAGGAGGGTGGTGGTGCCCTTATAGCATCTACTTGTCACCTTCTCATTAAGTAAACTTTCTTGATTGTAGTGAATCATTTAATTTTTAAACAATAAATTGTGTGAATATTCACTTCTACCAACCAATCATGTGCAGATAATATTAACAAGAAATTGTTTTCAACATGATTGGATAAGTGAATATTTACACTGTTGATTTTGTAAAGATTGCCTCACTGCTATGTTGCCATGATTAAACAAGCTGAGAGTGTGGCTTTACATTCACCACTGACACGTGAGCATTGACCGTCTTCAGCACAAAGTTGTAAGTTCACTGGGGCTCGACTCGAGTTCCCTCCACAGGAGAGTGGATTTGAAAAATATGCCACATTATGCACTTGGAACAGCTGACAGCATATTTGCATGATAGACAATCTTTATTCACTGAAATCTGGACCCCTTAGCTTGGACTCAGATCACTTCAGGTCTCTTGGATCCCTGTAACCAGTACACTAACATTGGTACTACATATATGACCTACACTCTTTTACTTACTCACCTGGTATATTGATTGATATCCCTGTCAAGCTATGCGTTTATTTGTACTCCCCTCTTAACCCCGCTACCCAATTCCCTTCTCTATACCTCTATACTTTTCTTTGCCCCTCCTCCTCTGTTCTACTTCCCCACAATCTCCTTTTTTTACCCCCCCCCCTTTTTTTTTTTTTTCCTTTCTTCACAATTTTTTTTTGCCTTTTATCCAGAAACTCTTTTTTCCTGCCTTGAACATCTACATATTTCAATTCTGAATCCCCACAACTTTCACGTGAAACTTTTGGTCACGTGTTTTAATTTTGCACAGGACTGTGTCTGCAGACAAAAAAGTGATTTATTTAGCTATCTAACAAAGTTTTTGCTATCTTGTTATTTCATGTTACTTTATGTAATTGTTTAAAATGATTCTCTCTTCTCTCCCCTTTTTTGTTTTTGTTATCTCCCCCATTGTTTGATCTGTATGCATTGTGTTTGAAATTTAATAAAATAAAATTACTTTAAAAAAAAAAATTGTAAGTTGTCCTAAATGCAAACAAACACACATGAGAATGATGTGATTTTTTTTTTTTTTAAATCTGTGACATAGCATTTGGCAAAAACAAATGCAGCATAATTGTGTCCTAAAAATGATAAAAAACTGCTTTTATAGTTCTCTTCTGTAAGTGTCTCTCATGCTACACCAATGCATCTTTACCTTTTGAACAAAAAAAAAAGTTTACAATATTTTTTTTTTCTTTGCAGATTTCTGGCTACTTGACACTCAGATACATCCATGCATTTTGTAACGATCGCGGCTGCGCTCCACCGTGGAACGCAAGCCGCGGGACGGAAGTAGATGTGCCGATGCGTTCCAGCGTGGAACGCATCGGCCCCTATGACGTCGGCAGCTCCTCCCACACTCGCCCCCTATTAAAGGCTGACAGAAAGATCAGTATGGCGTTCCACTATTGCCAGTGAATGCCAGCTGAAACCAGAGATCCCATTCCTGGACCATTGGACCTGTTGCCTGGAAGAACCCTTTTTGTGCTAGGACATCTAATAGCAAGTATTGCCTAGTCTGTGACAGCCTGTCCCAGCTAGAGCTCTCTGAAGTCATTATTTTGATCTCATGCAACTGCTGTATGGACTTCCTCATTACTATCTGAGCCACACCATTTAAAGGGGAAGTGCTGATATTTCTTTTTGTTGAAACTCCTTACCAAAGTCGTATTATTTGAACCTGCTTGAATCAAGTGCTGATATTTCTTTTTGTTGATACTCCTTACCAAAGTCGTACTATTTTGAACCTGCTTGAACCACACATAATAGTTGTAACCCAGGTATGCTGTAATACCCTGGGGCTACTCGTGTGCATCACCACTTAAAACAACGTAATTGCGGCATATGATGGTAGAGCTCCTAACTCTCCGTTAAGTTTGAGAGTGACGCCTGGAGCTCGACCCTGAAGCCGTACCCCTAAACAATTACACCTGAGATAGGCACACTCCGCAGCTGAGATTCATATATCCTGACCTAGCCGTTACACATTTTGAATTTTGCTTGGGCAACATTATGCAATCAACATGCAGAGTCTTATGGAAAAGCCTATGAAAATGGTCATCGAAAAAATTGGGAGAAATGTCCCCTAGTGCAGCGCTGCCCCTGAGGTGAGGGTAAACGAATGTCGGTTGCGGTACTTGGTATATGAAAATGGTCATGCCAATTCCAAATGCTTAGGAGCTGTTGGCATGAAACATATCAGGATGGTGATGCCACCGTGTAGTGGAAGCAAATACTTCAACTACAAGAAGTATTTTTTGTTAGTATTGCTGGTCTTGGTAAATGTCGGCTACCATTTTACCTATATTGACATGGAAACTATGTCAACAGCAGTGGTTACAACATCCTTAATTATTCCAAACCTGGGCAGTGGTTAAAGAAAAGCAAACAAAATATTTCTGCAAGCAAACCTTGGCCCGGCATACCTATTCATATTTTTGGGCAACAAAGCCTTAAGCAATAAGCATAGGAAGGCCTAAACCCCCCAAAATATTTTTTCAATGATAGACTTTGCTGCGAATGCAGAAAGCACATTTGGCACTCTAGCTAACAAATGGAGGATGTTACACTCTGCCATCCTAATGACACTTAAGGAGGCTATCAAAATGTCACTTCCTGCATTCAGAGACCGGGTAGGAGAGCGGTGGGAGATCATGTACTGAACTCCCTCCGTTTTCAGTGCACCAAGCCACATCGCACATTCCGGATCAGGCGCCCGGGATCGCGGGGACGGCGACCATGAGGAGAGGTAAGGAGGGGGGTGCACACAAAGACATGCAGCATACAAGCAATCGGACGTCTTTACAGACACCGGCCGCTTGTATACAAATGGCCACTGCTGGCTGTTTAAAATTCTGGCGGTTTCCCGCTCGTAGGTAGGTGTGCATTGGGGCTATGCCTGACACAGGGTGCCGTTACCAGGCCTAGGACTATGTAGAGCTACAAAGATTCCCTAGTTTCCCCACAGGGGGAAACCCACCGTGCTAGGACTGACAAAGGATGGGATTCCGGAGAATAGTAAAGTGCTAGAAGACTGACAATATTTGCCAGTGGGCCTATGGCCGAAGTAGTCGTGGACTCTGGGCTGCACCTGGGCTGATGTACCTGTCTCTCTCTAAAGTGTATTACCATGCAAGTAACAAGAATTGTGCCGTCATCCCACCCGGGGGTGGCTGAAACGTATACCTTGTTCTTTTCTACCTTCAAGTAAAATCAACAAAAAGACTATCTGTGTGGACTGGTTCTTCTCCCTCCAACCTTTGAGAAGGTGGGGTTCAACCGGAGTGTGATGTTGGACTGTATCGTGGCTGTAACCATCTGAGAAGGGTAGGTGTGCATTGGGGCTATGCCTGACACAGGGTGCCGTTCATGGTGGCCTTTCTTCCTAAGGGAGAGAAAGCTCCGAAGACCGCAGAGGCGGTTGAAGCCATGAGGCCCTGTGTACGCAGTACTACACGTGAGGGAGTGTTTGCACGAGGCCAAGGCCGTGGCCCCTGACCGTGGGGTGTCTGGTTTCAAGTTGCATGCACGGGGTTACACAGCCAACCCAGAAGGGAACACACACGCAACACCCCCAAGAGTGAACCCTGCCTACATTTAGGACGTCTAAAGATGCCTACCCCCATCCATAAGACTCCCATCCGGCCATTTCTGAATGTTCGGTGGATGGGAGGTGGTTAAAGTTTATATGTTTTAGATTAGAATAGAAGCAATATGGTGCTGGCCGCATAGGCATTATTTCAACAAACAAAATACAGTGTATATATTTCACTGTTAAAATGAAGGAATAGTGTACAAACTGCATAGACAGTATTTCAACAATCTCTTGTAGGCCATATTTTGAAAATTACACATTATAGCACATTATAGTTTTATAGCACAAAAATCCACATGTACAGAATATGTATACATTTAACATAAACAAGGAAGAAATATTTTAGTACCTCCATAGAAAGCATTTAAACAACTTAATAAGTTCAAAATAGGAGAAACAGAGATGATTTACCTTGCAGCAAACACTACACATTTTGCAGCTGAGGACCAGATGTGGAAACATTATGTGTGGCACCTTTGCAGTGTTGAAACATTGGAATAAGGCAGTAGGGGCAGCATAAGATGATAATCATGGCAGACAAGCAGCAGTGGAGATGGTTATAGTGTGAAGGCCAGCAGTGTTAGAAAAGACTGATAATGGTGGGATGAGATGGTAGTGGTGGCAGGGCAGCAGCAGTGGCAAGAGATGGTCATGCTATAAAATGTATTAATGTTTTTGGGACTAGGTTCCAAGAAAAAATGTGTTTGTTAAGATCAGCTGCAGGGGTTTGGTACTCAGTGCTTGTCCAGGACTAGTGCATTTTGATAAAAGTGAGCCAGTCAACTGTGTCATGGAACAGGCAGATTTGTCACAAAACCACCCACTGTGCTAAATGCCCTCTCAGACAGCACACTTGTTGCTGGACATGCTAGAAGTTAAAATACATACTGGACACTCTCTGCCCAGTGATCCAGCCTGGACACCCAAAAGCCTGAGGGGTCCTCAAAAGGTTTTCCACAACCACCGTGGACTGGACCCCAAGTAATCCAAGATCATATGATTTAGGCACGGCGTGTGACTGCTTGTAGGCCTGGCCCATGTGTTCTAAAGAATGACATTAAAGCATTGCTGAGGCATCCACTGCACCACCGCTTCACCTTTCACTAACTTGAGGATCGGAGGCATGTTGGCCATGAAAGGGGTTCCTGATCAAAAGTTTCTTTCCGCAGTACCTCTTCAAAGTAGCACTTTTTTCTCCCTCTGGGATGGCAGGATTAAATCTTGCATTGTTTCCTTGAATTAGAGATCCAAAAGGGCAGCCAAACAGTAATGATTCCTCTCTTTCATGGACTGAATCCTGGGGTTTTTGTGCAGGTACCGCAGCATGAATGAGCCCATTTGCCAAAACTTTCTGGTGGCAGAGGAACCCAAGTCCTCAGTGTTGCTGATAACAATCATGGCAGATGTCAGTGGCTAGTGGGGAGGGAGACCAGGATGTTATGTGCAGCAAACATTCATTCACTAATCTCCCCTCTTGTGAACCTGTCACCTATAATGGCAAAAAGTTAGATAAATAGAAAAAAAAAAAAAAAAGCTCTTCAATTCTTTTTAAAGCCCCCCCTCCATGCACATACGTACCTAAATGCTTACATTGAGTGTGCCTATGTATGAAAATGATGGTTGCATGTTACATATCACTGATAACCTGTAAATGCTTTTAAAGCTTTGCTTATGGACAATTTTTGGTCCTCAGCAAGTCCAGGCTCAACCTTTTATATTTGTTACCAAAAACAATTATTTTGTGTTTGTTTGCACTAAATTGAACTTGAGTGCATTTTTTAAACTAAAAACGTGGGTGTAATGAACAGTTGTGCAAATATTAAATGATATAAATTGCAACTGCCACCACTTTATTGTCCAACGTCTCTGCTGTAAGAAAATATATCATTCTAGGGGGGATTTTAGCTAATCTTCAGGTCTACAATGTGCATTTTAACACGTGTGCAAAAAAATGCAAAAATGGCTCTGGCAGCAGAAGGGTTAACTGCCACGTGATGCATTTGCCAGCAAATGCAAATCCAAATCCAGCAAAACAAATCCAAATCCAGCGGATTAATAGCTAAACCATGGTTGGTGCAAATCTGAACAGGTTCTCTTAATTAGCAAACAACAGAACAGATTTTATTCTCTTCTTTTATTTATTCTCACCTCAAAATACAGTGAACATAAGTGAAGAAATTGCCAGATGAGCTTTATAAATATTCAAAAAGGTAAAAAAAAGAAGATATTTCCCATGAATAAACTGGTAAATATTCCATTGAACTTTTATAACCCAGCCCCAATATGTTAAGTAAATCAAATGAAAAAGACACCCAGTAAGGCATTCTTCTCACTTTACAGTTACGGCTTTGAAGCCAGTTACAGAAGTGACATCATCCAGAATTAAGAGGAAAAATAAAACTCAAAGCTAAGAAATGCTGGGTAGGAATGGAAAAACATGTGAAGGAATAAAATATTGCATTTTGGGAATTAGTCACAAAAAAATTCCATACATCAAGCTTCTCAATCTGTGCAGAACAGATGTCAGAAGCCTGCTATGAGGACTGTCAGAAGAAGAACACTAGGTACAAAGCTTCCTGGCATTATACCAATGAGTGTAAATGTCATGCATGTCATAATTACCTTATGTAACAAGCGCAGGAATTAGGTCCACACTGGAAGTTTTTAAAGCATGTTCCTGCATGGCGAAATAGTGCAATTAGAGGGTATAATTGTTGTTAGAACAAGTTGGCATGTAATTCTGCCTAAAATCACAATTTAGACACTTCTTTTCTGAAGTAAGCAAACCTATTCTGAACTTGTTGTCCTTTAAATAGCATTGATATGTTTACTCATCATTACAGTTTGAGCTCAGATTTATAGATACTTCATCAATGAAGTGTAAAAACCCCTTCACTGGGGATTTTAGCTGTGTCTTCCGTCTCAGATCTTCAACAGTCAGTTGTTTATCCAGACAGAGAGTAGCTGAGTGTTACTTTTTTCATTGCAATGGAGCTGGATATAGGGCCCCCACAACCTGCACCCCCTCTGGTGCTTGAACTACAGCATATATTATCATTATAATATAATATGCATAAATGCAGTTTGCAACAGATCACTGTCCCTGAACGCAGGATACGTGCGCCCAGAGACGGTGATCTATTCAAAACTGCATTTAATCATATCACGTACATTACGTGTGGGCTGCCACTTACAGAGGGTACAGTGGCCACATCTAAGTGGGACACCTGACATTCCTGTCACAATAATCTATATGTTTCTGCTGCAGGAATGCCAGAACGTCCTGTGTAACAAGGCCTTATTCTTTAGTCGTGCCTTCAATAAAGCTGGGAAATTTGGAAATTACAAATACACAAGGGGGGTTATAATTATAACTTAAAATACCACTGGGGTCTATAATTTGTAACCCCACTTTCCCCAGCTTCACTGATATGGCAACATTATTTTAAGTTGTTATTACACTGCCACACCAAAGAAGGATTACACAGTGCAATATAACCCACTATTCCTCATTTCTTTGGTGTGGAAGTGTAAATATAACTTAAAATAACAGTTACACCAGTGAAGCTGGGAAAAGTGAGTTTACAAAGTGGGTGCACGGTATGAGCAGTGTGGGTACGGTGTGGGTGGGTACACAGAGTGGGCGATGTGGGTGGGTGCACAGAATTGATGGGCAATGTGGGTGGGTGCACAGAGTGGATGGCAGTGGGGGTGGGTGCACACAGCCGGTTGCAGTGTGGGTGGGTACACAGAGTGGGTGGCAGTGTGGGTGGCAGTGTGGGTGGGTGCACAGAGTGAGTGGGTGCACAGAGTGGCCAGTGTGGATGCACAGCATCTCATCTCTCTTCCTCTGGCCAGTTCTAAGGGCTTGTTCACACCACATACAGTGCGTTCCAGCGCGATTAGCTGCTGGAACGCACTGTATAGCATAATAAACTCCTCCCTGTGTTCTGGTGCATGCAACAATTTTTCTGATCGCACTGGACCGCAACACAGGCACTGATGTGCCACGCATTCTGGTGTGGGCACTTGCACTGTGGGCAGGGGGGCGTGGCTGCAGTGCCATTGACTTCAATGCACCACCACGCTCCCTTCCTAATGAGAAGATCTCATTATGTTCTCCAAATGCAGCCAAACCATTTTGTTTTGTTTTGGATAAATCAGTGTTAAAATCTAATCACATAAATAATGACATTTATGAGGCCTACTGTCACTGACATTAAAAGCAACATTTTTGTTTGTTTTTCTGACTTCCACACAACAGACTGTGCTTGATTAGCACCTTTACTGGGCAGAACAGGTGTAGATTGACAGCTCTGAGCCCAGAAGTGTTCAGAACTGAACACTTCTGTGTTCATTCTTAAGAGGGGAGAACTCCTGCCACTCTCCATCCTAATACCCGCCATTATGGTCCAGGGCACCCAGGAGGGACAGGTCACGTCAGAACACATGGTGGCCGGTCTCAGGTCGGGAGGCAACGTGTTTCTGAGCATGTAGAAGTTATCGAGTGGCTGTAAAACCATCCAAATCAGAAGCCAGGAGAAAAAATTTAAACAATCTCCTGGCTGCTATAGCAGTCAGTGGGGTTCCTTACATGCGGGCACTACTGCTGATGTAGTACTTACTGTATGCTGGTGGCAGTAAAAGCATTAATAGATTAAGCTGTGCAGCAAAAGCGAATTGCTGCTGCATACTGCAGTCTATAACAGTCTATAACATCTCCATTAACCAGTTCCAGACCTAACATGAAAAAAAATTCCAAAAAATAAATATGTCAATGCTCTCCCCTCAAAATAACTTGACACACAGCCATTAATGTCTAAACCACTGGCAACGAAAATGAGTACACCCCTAAGTGAAAATGTCCAAATAGGGCCCAAAGTGTCAATATTTTGTGTGGCCATCATTATTTTCCAGCACTGCCTTAACCCTTTTGGGCATGGAGTTCACCAGAGCTTCACAGGTTGCCACTGGAGTCCTCTTCCACTCCTCCATGATGACATCACGGAGCTGGTGGATGTTAGATACCTGGCACTCCCCCACCTTCCGTTTGAGGATGCCCCACAGATGCTCAATAGGGTTTAGGTCTGGAGACATGCTTGGCCAGTCCATCACCTTTACCCTCAGCTTCTTTAGCAAGGCAGTGGTCGTCTTGGATGTGTGTTTGGGGTCGTTATCATGTTGGAATACTGCCCTGCGGCCCAGTCTCCGAAGGGAGGGTATCATGCTCTGCTTCAGTATGTCACAGTACATGTTGGCATTCATGGTTCCCTCAATGAACTGTAGCTCCCCAGTGCACTCATGCAGCCCCAGACCATGACACTCCCACCACCATGTTTGACTGTAGGGAAGACACACTTGTCTTTGTACTTCTTACCTGGTTACCGCCACACACGCTTGACACCATCTGAACCAAATACGTTTATCTTGGTCTCATCAGACCACAGGACATGGTTCCAGTAATTCAAGTCTGTAGTCTGCTTGTCTTCAGTAAACTGTTTGCGGGAGTTCTTGTGCATCATCTTTAGAAGAGGCTTCCTTCTGGGACGACAGCCATGCAGACCAATTTGATGCAGTGTGCGGCATATGGTCTGAGCACTGACAGGCTGACCCCCCACCCCTTCAACCTCTGCAGCAATGCTGGCAGCAGTCATACGTCTATTTCCCAAAGACAACCTCTGGATATGACGCTGAGCACGTGCACTCAACTTCTTTGGTCGACCATGGCAAGACCTATTCTGAGTGGAACCTGTCCTGTTAAACCACTGTATGGTCTTGGCCATCATGCTACAGCTCAGTTTCAGGGTCTTGGCAATCTTCTTATAGCCTAGGCCATCTTTATGTAGAGCAACAATTCTTTTTTTTTTTTTCAGATCCTCAGAGAGTTCTTTATCATGAGGTGCCATGTTGAACTTCCAGTGACCAGTATGAGAGAGTGAGAGCGATAACACCAAATTTAACACACCTGCTCCCCATTCACACCTGAGACCTTGTAACACTAATGAGTCACATGAAACCGGGGAGGGAAAATGGCTAATTGGGCCCAATTTGGACATTTTCACTTAGGGGTGTACTCAATTTTGTTGCCAGTGGTTTAGACATTAATGGCTGTGTGTTGAGTTATTTTGAGGGGACAGCAAATGTACACTGATATACAAGCTATATACTCACTACTTTACATTGCAGCAAAGTGTAATTTATTCTGTGTCGTCACATGAAATGTTATAATAAAACATTTACAAAAATGTGAGGGGTGTACTCACTTCTGTAAGATACTGTATATATCCTAAAAGTAATCCCTCCCCAGATTTATCCCCAGGTCCCAACAATGACTTTGGATGATCTGGATGACATTTGCATTCACTGCGTAAGTATGAAATTCTTATGTAAGTGAATGTCATTTGAATTTTAAGTGATCGCAAACCTGTGAAAAAGTGCCCTTGTCAACCCGACTTAATCTTGTCTTAGTGTCATGATAACAATTTATGCAAGCTATTTTTTTCCCCTGCATGCATCAAAAGGGGAATAAAGCTCTACTAAAGTAAAACACACACGTTCACTTTGAGCTTTATCATTTAACTATGATACATAAAAGTTGCACTACTGTGATATCATTTTTTTTGTCAAACAGGTTTTATTGAGTTACAATAAGGGGAAAGTATACACTAAACATGGGAGCATAAGGGGCTTTGTCGCAGAAGTGCATTTGTCTCAAGTAGGAAAGGTGGAAGAAAGAAGGAGGAGTAAATCAACAGCACGAAGATGGAAAGAGAAAACAAAGGGCAGGACTAGAATAAAGGAAGGAAGGGCTACCAAGCTAGAGAGACTAGTGTGGTAGGGGAGGCTCAGAGCAGGAGACTATTGAAATGATCCAAAATGGGTGCAAGGTGACATAGGATGAATATATAGAAAACGATCACTAACAAGCTAGGGGTTAATACAGGTACAAGCTATGTCACAGGGCTGCCTAGACGAGCACCATCCATCAAAGAGCAGAATTCGTAAGAGTATTTGAAAAGTAACCAACATGACCAAATCACCATGACCGTTTATCTAAACGGTCAGTGTCCTCCACCACAAGCTGTTCCATATGCATCATGTCATCCTATACGTCAACCCAAGAAGACAACGTGGGAATCTTAGGAGACCAGCATCTAGAAGTACAAACTCCAGCAGCTGACAAGCAGAACATAAGATTGGCTTTCCTGATGCTCTTAAGGGAACCAGGCAAAAGGGAGAGAATGCCAGTAAGTGTAGAGGGTTTGACTGAGGTAGATTGCATACAGCAGTACCCCTTAAATACTTCAGTCCAAAAGGGTTATAGACGCTGACAGCTCCACCAACATAAAGGTACGTGCCCTCGTCTTGCTAGCACCTCCAACACCTATCAGTGGAAGCGGGGTATATACGATGGAGCAGGTCAGGGCATCTGTACCAACGGGACAAAATCTTGAAATTCTTTTCCTGATAATATGAGGAATTGATGGAGGAGTGGGACAAGAGAATAATCTTCTCCCACTCATAATTCGTCATCTCCCTGCCAAGATAATGTTCACAAGCCAACATAAAAAGGTGTGCATCCGGTAGCCACCCTCTCTCTCAAGATGCCAAAGATGGTCCACACTCCACGAGTGTAGGATAGGACCAGCTGACATAAATAGGTCAAAGGTCTGGTCAGATCAGCGCATAGGTGGAGGGACCAAATAAAATTCAATAACTGGAAAGCTTCAAATCAAAGCTTCCTGGTTGATTGCGCAGAGGGCAGCAGAGCAGGGTCTAGACCTGAACCACCCAGACGGAGCACATGTCTCAATTGAACCGAAGGAGAACTCTCCAAAGCCAAGAAAGCAGAACAGTGTATGCCTGAAGGAAACTGAGTTTTGAAATATGGGCAGGTGGGGACCAGGCCTAGAAGAAAGGTGGAAGGGAGTAAGGGAAGAATCCTAGACTGGGGCCAAAAGAAAAGAAAAAGAGGATAGGGGGGTCTGTCCCCACGAGCAATCCATGGGATGTTGGATAGAGGAATAGGGAAAATGTCTTGCTTTAGGGTGACTGCAACCTTATGGTAAAGGGGGAAATCAGGCAGGCCAACCCCTCCTCTGTGTTTCGTTCTCATTAATGGGAGGTTTGTGGCCCCAAATAAATTGTATTACCGCCATCTGTAATTTTTTTAAAAAGGACAATGGGATGGAAATCGGAACTGTTTGGAATTTATAAAGGATCTAAGGGAAAATTTCCATTTTAAGGACATTCACTCTGCCCAACCAAAAGAGACGGAAAGCATTCCAAGTGGAAAGATTGAAAATAATTAAATCTGTTGGATTAAGAAAGTTAGACGAGAATAAAGAGGAAAAGTTGGATGGAAGATAAATACCAAGGTAGGGAAGGATAAAGACTGCTATTTAACGGTAAAAGAGGCCTTGAGTGAAGCCCATAATGAGCAGGAAAGAGAGAAATTAAGAAACTTGGATTTGGAGGTATTTACATGAAAAAGTTGCCCCATATCTATTGAATATTAGGCATAGAGATTAGGGATGAGGAAATAAACAATAGGAGGGCAACAGCAAATAAAGACAGTTTGTGGTCGTGGGAGCGAGACACCAAGCCCGAGAATGAAGGGTTCGGTTGGAGCGCGACTGCAAAATGCTCCTTCACTAGAGCAGAAAGTGGGCACCCCTGGCGAGTGCCATTACAGATGGAGAAAGAGGCAGAGAGGGTGCCATTACCTGAAACCCAGCAGTGAGATGTATATATAAAGGCCATGACTTTGGGAATGAAGGAGTCCCCAAGTTCCGCCTGCTGAAGTGAGGCTTTAAGGAAAGACCAATTAACACAGTCAAAAGCCTTCTCGGCATCAACCAATCAAATTTATGGCACTGGTGGTGTTACCCCTAGCTTTTCTGTCATGAACAAAGCCAATTTAAAATGCATTTAATTTTTACATGTGCTTTCAAAGCCGATATATTGTAAACATATCTCCCTTATTATGCTGCTTTTAGAAAAATACAGCCCTTAGTTTTGTACCATATATGGTTTTTACATTCATGTAGCATATATTTACACCACTATACAATCGTTATTCAGTACATATTTTATCCAAGAGCTATAGTGTCTTTTCCCCCGATGCATTTCGCATTAAAGCTTCATCAGGGGAACTTTTATTAGGAACCTTCAATAAAAAATCATATATCCATATTGAATAATAATACAAAACTAAAACACAAACAATATTATACATGTTTTTACTTTTTAATGTTTCCACAAAAACTTACTTCTTTATAGCGTATGTTTACTTTCAGGCAGAACCACAGCAGGTTAGGACAAAGCCGGCAAAGCGCCAGCTAGATGGAACAGTTCCAAAGACTAAGTATCATGTCTGCCCAGGACCACAGGAGGAGAAGGTTTCGGAAAAGGGAGAAGAGCACAAACAGCCTTCTGTTTGACCAACCCTGCCAATACAAAATACATGTTAAACTTAAGAGGTCCCCATCACTGACATATCATAATATTTTCACATGCCTTCAGTATATATAATTACCTTGGGGGATTCTTCCTCTCAAATGTATTAGACCGGACCTTCTAAATCTAGGATGGTGGGAACAACCCCCTTCAGATGGACTCCTAATAATATAGACCATACTAAAATCCATCCATGTTCAACAGGCTATTCAGGTGAAACTCGAATAATTAGAATATCGTGCAAAAGTAATTGCAGTAAGTGCTGCAAAAGGGGCCCAAACCAAGTACTGAGTACATATGCATGCTTGTACTTTTCAGAGGTCCGATATATATGTACAATCCTTGTTTTATTGATTGCATGTAATAATTAATCTACTTTTTTGAGGTTGTGGATTTGGGGTTCTTGGGGTTTTCATACTAGAAGGGTTTACTTAATGGATTTTTAATTAGTGGATTGCTCATTATATTTTAAGGTGGGAAGGGGGGTGCATATTACATAAACGCTGTGTTGGTAAAAATTAGAAGGAACATTATTTATTTTCTAACTTTTATACTATTGTATGACCTTATCACAGCAGTTTATCTGAATCTCTGGGATGAATTGCCATTGACTTCTGTATACAAGACTATGGCTGCTTTAAGATGGATATTATTTCAGTGAACATTAAAATGTACTGGTCCAAAGCTTTCTGCAGGTTTATATTCACCTGTGTATAACATTTCATTTATTTTGTGGGCTGATAATCAATAAGCAGTCTGTGCGACCGAGTGCTAATTAGTATTACAGTGAAATGTGCAGGGTACAAGAAAAAAAAGCGTTATTGTGTTCTATTCGCCTAAGGATTAGTTAGTTTTGTAGGATAGTTCTTACTAGGGATGCTCCGATACCACTTTTTTAAGAACGAGTACAGATACTTTTTTTCAAGTACTCGCCGATACCAATTACCGATACTTTTTTCTTAAAGGGAGAGGTCAAATTTTTTCCAGAGCAATACAAAATCATGATTTTAGGTCAGTTTCTTAATATTATGAAGAACATGAAATGAACATGAAATTAATATTTATCATGCCATTGCTAACTAAGGCTTGTATCCCCATAGTGGGGAAAATAGATGAGCACATGTCCAGATTCCAGAACACTGTATAGTGTGGCACAGCTATATCCAATTCTGTATAACTGGCTTTATATTATTATTATTTTTTATAATATAAAGCCAGGTATGCAGAATTGGATATAGCGGTGCCACACTATACAGTGTTCTGGGCATGTGCTAATCTATTTTCCCCACTAGGGGGATACAAGCCTTAGTTAGCAATATCTACATAGTTATTTCTTTAATGTCTTTGAAAAAAATATTATATGCAGTTAAACAGCATTTTTGTGCCCAGCCCCCATGCGGTGCTGCAGTACTAACCTGCTGTGTCGTCTTCTCCGTCTGCTTCAGCCACTCCGTGTCACAGCCTAGTCATCTGCTCCATTCTGACCTCTTCTCCCACTAATTGGCCAATTGGATGAGGACAGGCTTCCTCACCAGTCACTCCTGACGCTATGGAGGTCCTGTGTGCGGCGGTTTCAGGTCCTTGAAGATAGCGGACGCGGCACAGGTACTCGTTTTTGTATCGGAGTATTTGCACGAGTACTCATGCAAATACTTGGTATCGCCGCCGATACCGATGCTTGTATCTGTATCGGAGCATCCCTAGTTCTACAATAGCCCACAATCATTTTCACAATGTGTTGACATTGTATTTCGATGTCAGTTGTGACCCTTATAAAATGGGTCCATCTAGGTAGTTAAAAAGCCTTGATGCATTATACACTGGAGAATTTAATCAGAGTCTTATGATTAAATAATCCAGAATGAAACTATCAGGTAACCGTGCGCGGTTGTCCTCACACCGCATGCAGGTACCCACACGGGTGGACCAAACGCATTACCTCATTAGACACTGCAAATTAGCTTATATACACAGTTTAATATGTACACCAAAATAATATAAACAGAAACAAGTAAGAGTAGCTAACTACATCTAAACCCAACCACATGCAAAAACTAACAGGCAAGTAAACCCGGGGAGCAAAGCAACACCAGGGGAGCTAAGGGACAAAAGTCAGGGTGCTAGGGGGCACCAGGGCTCAGGACTGCAAACAGGTAACAGGACTCCCAGGTAACAGGACTCAGGGCGGGAAGCAGGTAACAGGACTCAGGACAGGAAGCAGGTAACAGGATAGAAAGCAGGTAACAGGACTGGGACTCAGGATTCACAGCAAATGTCGACAGGATACTGAGGCAATATCCAGACTGCAGGGAGGGATTAAATAGCCTCCCAGGTAGTGATTAATCTGTGACAGCTGGGAGACAGCCACAGGTGAGGACTGAACATGCGGGCTCCAGCACCACCCAGTGGTGGTCTGGTACCTGACATCTCCTGTGTGCCTGAAAAAACCTGTAGGTGAGCGCAGGAACTGCAGGACCTATGGTCCCTGACATAAACATGTCAAAGCATTGAGACTATTGTATCTGTATATGGATGTCCATTGTATTCAGCTGGGCAAGACCGTAGAGTCAGTAGTGATCTGAGGATGGATGTGAACTGGGTCCCCTATCAGCAGCAGGTTTTTCAGTTGTTCTGATAAGTTGTCAAAACATAATTAAATAGGTCTGGAGAGATCATTTGTTTCCACCTTATTAAAAAATACAACACTGTCTGCAGACAGCAAGAATCCAGATGGTAGCAACTGTCCCACAAAGTAAACTGGCATTAAACTTTCAAATTATTTTTTTTCAATAACTTGAGATCAAACAAATATACATTGCCCAGCAAAGTATTGCTTTACATTTTTGCCAAGCACTTACAGCCATCATGTTTCTGAACAGATGGCACCAACTCTCTAAGCTCAGCTTCCCTGAACTTCCTGTCCAATGCAAGATCACAAGAAACAACACAGTCTGCAGCAGCTATCCATCTACTAGCTGGGAGAAGGAAGGAGGGAGAAAAGGAGAGCAGGAAGGAGAGGAGTAGGTTGCCTTGCTGTGCCTGTGTGTTTGTGGAGACACACACAATTGATTAGTGCACACAAGGCTAAATCCATAGGACACTGCAAGGAAAAGGAGCCACCATAAAACAGGATATCAGGGCAAGAGCTCAGAAGACCAGATGATTCTGCAGGAAACCAAAACTTTTAAACATCAAGAAGCAGCATCCATTGTAAGTGATTTCATCAGCATTTGAAAAAGCTTTAAAACTTTTTGATCCAAATATCACTTTAAGTTGTGCACAAAGCAGAGATAAGCATTGCCCCTTGGTGAAGACAAGTCTGATGAATTTTGTAAACATTCTACCTTATGTAAAGGAGGGCAAATGTCTGCTTTTTAATTAGTGGCTTGTCAATAACATGGCTGGGAGCAGGCTTATGCTATTAATAATATCACCCATGTCCATATCAGCCTTGGTATAACGGTGATCTGGTATAGTCTAAATGTAGATTGTTGCAGTGGCTTCTCATCAAAGTAGATGAACTCGGGCAGTAATTTCATAATAATTGTCAATTATAAACAGAAACATACGCAAAATAAAATTATTCTATTAAAATTTGTAATGAAAAACAGATGTGAACATCCAAGTGAATTTGAGTAAAACTGGTTATATGAAAAACATCAAAATAAAAATAAATATACCAAATATGATCAGTAAATAAATAAAACAGGAAGATACAAGAAGAAAGAGTCAAAAGATGAAAGACAGGAAAGAAAATGAGGATGGTAGGTTGGAAATAGATTTACAGATAAAGAGAATAAAGCAGACTGTAAAAAATACAATTTGGCCATCACGCAGTAGAGGCTGTTCTAAAAAAAAAAAAAAGTATCTTCTTTTTTTTTTAGCTTCTAATTGCTGATTTATTCAACTTTTAATCATTGATGCGTTTTGGGGATTCCCTCCCATTAGAAATGGTAAACACTAAGCGGACAAATGTCTGCTTATCAATGGCTTTCTATAGCTTTGCCAGGGGGGAGGCTTACACCATTAATCATTTCACCAGTACTGTTTAAATTTGCCTAAGTATTATAGTGTTCTGGTGTACAATAATTAAAAGTTGTTTGTATCATCATTGTAGTTGAACTCAGAATATAAAGTTATAATCATTATTATAATCAAAAACATTCATAGAAAATAAAATGATTTTAGACATTGCCTTAGTGAAGAAAAGATGTGCACATCAAAGCAAATTTAATTGAAAAAATGAAAACATATAAAACAAAAATACAACATAAACTAGATATGAAAAAAGCAGAACACTGCAGATTTAAAAGAGCCCAGCAGATACTGTAACTAAGCAGAGCAGGCAATTCAACCGAACCACAGAAAATTCATCCTGTTTCTCTCTATAACATTCAGCTGACAATCCTTACCTATTTCTTTTTAATAAAATCTAAAAGACATTGGGGGGGGGGGGGAATTTATCAAAACTGGAGCAGACAAAAGCTGAAGCAGCTGTGCATGTCAATCAATCAGCTTCTCTCTAAGTTTGTTCAGATGAGATTTAAAAATGAAACATAGAAGCTGATTGGTTGCCATGCACTGATGCTCCAGATTTTGCCTGCTCCAGTTTTGATCAATTTCCTTCATTGTTTCTCTTTTGCACAGTTCATCAGTTTGAAATATGACATGTATCCATCAAGTTCAACCCAAAGACAAAAACCTTCTTCTGGATCCATTTGCTCCAACTGGTGAAACATTTCTTCCTGATCCTTAAAGGCAATTGGATACTCCAATACAAAAGCCTGCAACCAAACAAATTGCCCTGTCAACAGTATGCGTTAAAATTAGAGGTTTTGGTTGCACAAACTTTTGGCCAAAAATATGTAGAAGCCACACCGCCGCGCCAAGGCACCTCTGCAAGGTGTGGTCCCAGCACCTTATTAGGAGGAGTTGGCTACCTCCAGGTACACCTGTATGCAATTTATCGACTGCATTAATATGCTCACACTTGGAGACTCGGATACATAGAGTTAGGACCACACCTTGCAGAGGTGCCTTGGCGAGGCGTTGTGGCTTCTACATATTTTTGGCCAAAAGTTTGTGCAACTAAAACCTCTGATTTTAACGCATACTGTTGACAGGGCAATTTGTTTGGTTGCAGGCTAGCTGGCAGGTGAAGCTGGGGATTGTTTGTGTTTTGTATTGTTGTAAGTCTTCCCAATGTGCTCCCTGCCAAACAGGCTGGTTATAGATTCATGCAGGTACCATTTTTTCTAGTTTGACCATTTTTTCTTTCAATTGGATACTCCCTTGATTTACCAATAGTTTATGGGGTTGATTAGAAAAGTCTATGGGGTTTAGAGACTATGGGGTTGAAATAGGCGGTTCACTCTGCAGTGGAAGTTTCCGTTAGCCTGTTGTTTCTTAACACCATTTTTCGATATTGCAGTAGTTCTTATTTACTCAGGTTCTTAAACAATGTTTGTTCTACCCACATACAGTATTTTAATTACAACCACATTTTACCACAAAATAACACTTCTTATATGGAAGAAACTCTTGGCTGCGACAACACGTTGAAGCTTCCACAAGAGGTTCCTTATCCCTTTGAATAGTATTCATCTTAATCCTGCTTGAAGACTGGATGTGGATTCTGATCAATATCATGACTCAACTTTGGTCTTCATATTTTTCTTTTGACAATAATCTCTGGCAAGGATCGAGCCAGATCCATCAATGCCCTTTCTTGTACTACAGGAAAGTCCCTTTAGATTGTATAATTATTGTATATTATTTAACTAGAGTCTAGAAGTTTAAGGGACTTACCAACTAAGATCAGAGTGAAGGAATCAATGGTAAGAAGACTTTACCTAAAGTCATACTTAACTCAGGAGTTAAATCTTAAAAATGTATTCAAGTACACTATTAACAAAAATGTATCTTATTTGTTTATCACTCAGCTGTAGGTCCTCAAATCATCTCTGAATTTGTGCTGACACTGTGCTTCCTTCCGGAAGGTGGCTATTTTTGTTTCCCATTGTCCCTATGTGTGTTGTAAAGTAGCAAATGAACAGGAATCAGCAACATCATGGTGTTACATTGTTGCCCTGATGAAGGGTCCCTGCGTGGCCCCGAAACGTTGGTTATAATTATTGCAACATGTATGATGATTTGTCCGATTTAATGGACTTGATCATTTGAACATTTTCCACTGAGTGCTGGTGATTCCTGTTCATTTGCTGTTTGATGTGCACGGCGCCATCCGTGAGTATCACTGCAAGCACCATTATTGTGATTTAGGCCGGAGATGCTGTGAGGAGTGCAGGGGGATATATTGGACTTTAATACTGTTTTAAAGTATCAACCACTTCAAGATTGCTCCCGTCATAGACTAAATTGTCCCATTTCGTTTACTAATTTGTAATGAAATTATAGTCCATCACGGAAGCGAGTTTGGAGATTTGGATCTACATGTGTGCGGTTTCAAAACAGATGGGGATTGAGCAACCAAGAAGAAGGCAAATATCAGCACAACAGAAAGCCACACTTGATGTTTATCAGGGAGATTGTGGAAATCCTGCACGGAAGGGCAACTGTGGTGTGAACTGAAGTTGAGGAAGCTAGCTAGGAATGGAGATCTGTAGAGGTGCCCATGAGGTAATGAGACTTCTTAATCCTTAAACAGACTTTTATATCAAAGATTGCTCTTTATTGGTCATTTACATACATAAAACACCATCAAACTGTTTCAAGGCTCTACAATGGCCACTTTTTCAGGAAGGTGCGTGGAAACACTTTGAGGATGCACAGGAAGTGGCTTCTCTTGGGCTCTTGAGTGTCAGACATTAGACCCGATTGCCAGTCCTAAGAGCTCTCTACACAGCATCTACGTTGTACATAAAACTGAAATAGTTTGGACTGATTCTTTATTACTACATGTGGCTACTGAAGGCCCTTTTGCTTTCCAACACCAAGGTTAAAAAATAATCCTTGCTCTTGTTACAGTCAAAATGTTTATGTTTATAATTCATGTAGTCAAGAACCAGCTACACTCCTTACCAAAATAGTAGTAAACCTGCCAAGCAGGTGGGTGCTTGTAGTGACCACGGACGGCTCCGTGAACAATGCAGATCTAGAAAGGATTGTCACCAGCACACCAAAAGTTTTGAAGCAAAAAGTCCTTTATCGACAAATCGCCATCCAATACAAGCGCTTTCGGGGTCTCAGCAGTACCCCTTCATCAGGCTCAGAATGACACAGTAAAGCAAACAATCACCTTTAAATAGACATACCAGTGCATATTAAAAACAGACCACTCCCACCAGTTGCAGCTGGAAAACCGTATATTCCCGCCATTCTGCACTCAAATGAGGCTCACCTGTAATCCACTAATGTACACAGCGAGTTGTAATGATATGGCCTTTAGCTGGAAGCAACATCAGCTGGTTGCCTAGGGTACAGGACGCTGGCATGCACAGTGGACAAGTAGCGAACTGCAATCATAAGCACAATCTGATTGAGGGCGACACCGGTCTCAGCGCGGCAACAGTGCAGGCAAAAGACATTTCCCATTAACAATCCACATTAGGATAAGATTATGCTGACATTGGTGGTGCACATATAAGCCCACAGGAGTAAACATGTGAAGCATATTCATATAGGGACACATCATTTAACGTTGTATTGATATATAATCGCACAAAAGAATACATTTGAGCCAAAAGTTATGGTGTCAAGCACACAGGGGAATGTAAAACAGTATAGAAGACCGTAGATCCCATATGTCCAACATTAAGGACAAAAACATTATTGCATATACATTGATAACAACCTGGAAACATCCCTATTTGGTCCTCATGAAAATTTATGAGCATGCAGAAAAAAGGTAAACGCAACACGCCCCAAGACCTTGAGGAGCAAGTAGTCGGGCGTGTGGGAGAGGTGGTGTAGGGGGGTGTAGTTGTGGGGGGAGGGGGAAAGGGATGGGTAAGCAGTACGGTACACACAACATTGTTGTAGGTACCATCCGGGGGACAGAGCAAACAGAAGGAAGTGAGATAAAAGGTCGCCCAGAGCTGCCAGTGCGTTTCAAGGCCCACTGAAGAACCACAATTGATAGATATAAATCCTATCGTTTCCATAAGTAAAGGAAGAGAAGGACAAACTAAAACAGTTACCCATAGCGTAGTCAGTAGAGAAATCCAATCAGGGTTTTACCTGTAATCCAAAAAGCATGTGAGTGCAAGATTGGAATTTAGGCCCCTTGGTTGTACGCAATCCAGCTTATAGATCCAAAAGGCTTCTCTCCTGGGAAGTTGTTTTGCCCTGTCACCACCCCTGGGATCTATGTGAACATGTTCCACAACCATGCCTCTAAGTTCATGAATTTGATGCTTCGTTTTCACGAAGTGGATGGCAACCGGTTTATTAACGTCCAGTTCCTCGCCCTTAAGGTGTTTAGCAGCAGTGACCCTAATGTCGCTTCTGTGCTTTTGGAAGCGATGCTTAAACGGCCCGATGGTTTTGCCAATATACACCAATGAACAAGGGCATTTAAGTAGATACACGCAAAACTCCGTGTCGCAATTATAGTAGCCACGTATATTGTATTTCTTACCCGTGTAAGGGTGTGAGAAATGTCCGCCACAGATGATCGAGTTGCATATCTTACAATGAAAACACTTGAAGCACCCCAGTTTACTGTTTTTTAGCGTATTTGGACCTAGGGTCCGCTTGAATCAGGAGGCTGCGTAAGGCATTGCTTTGTTTGTGTACATGTAGTGGTCTGTTTTTGGCAGCCTGTGTGATGCTTTTATCTGCTTATAGGATATTTAAGTTGGACCGAGTGGCTCTATGGATCACTTTATTGGCCAACGTAAAAGAATGCACAAATGGAAGCCTATCCTCAGTGGGGCGCACCTTGCTGCCTCCATAGAAGATCTCCGTGGCCTTCGTGAGGGCAGAATCCACTATGGATCTGGGGTAACCCCTTTCTATGAAGCGGTCAGACATGTTATTCAGTTGCTGTGTGCAGTTATCAGGGTCAGAACATATCCTCATCACCCTCAGGAACTGTGATACCAGAAGATTATTTTTAAGGTGGGGAGGATGAGCACTGTCATACCGTAGGAGTGTGTTCCTATCGGTGGGTTTGGAGTATACCGATGTGCTGATCTTGCCCTCACCTATATGTACCAGAACATCAAGAAATGGTATTTCCTGTGTCGAGATTGTGGGATTAAAGACAATCCCAGGGAATAAACCATTGAGAAAGCACACAAATGCATTGAATTCAAGGTCACTACCATTCCATATCAGGAAGATATCATCAATATACCTCATCCATTCGGACACATGTTCATGAAAATGGATAGATTTATACACAAACATCTCTTCTAAGTAGCCAACAAAAAGATTGGCAAAGGAGGGTGCTGCTGAGCTGCCCATGGCAGTGCCTCGTATCTGTTTAAATGCTTTGTTCTCAAAGGTAAATATATTATTGCATAAGAAAAAGTCAAGGCAGTCAATAATAAAGGCAGTGGGAACCTCATGTTGTCCTTCCTTACATAGGAAGTACTCCACTGCCGTGATCCACAGCTGTGCTTCAGCTGTGGGGCTGGCTGCGAGTGATCTTGGAAAAAAAAAGCTGTAAAGACTTAGGCCTGGTTCACACCTGGGCGTTTTACAGCGCGTTCCTACGCGCTGTAAAACGCTGAACATGTGAAAACCAATAATTGCCTATGGGCATGGTTCCCACCGGGCGTTTTACAGCGCGTAGGAATGCGCTGTAAAATGCCCTACGCCCAAAAAATGCCCTACGCTTCTTTGGGGCGTATTTGCAGCGCGTATCCATTAGGATACAGCCGGATAGCCCTCGGAAACGCGCGTCTGTAGCGTGTTTCTTTTACCGCAAATCGCTGTAAAAACGCGCGGCAAACGCACATATTCCCTATGCCCAGGTGTGAACCCAGCCTTAGGCCTGGTTCACACCTGGGCATTTTACAGCACGTTCCTACACTCTGTAAAACGCTCAACATGTGAAAACCAATGATTGCCTATGGGCATGGTTCCCACCTGAGCGTTTTACAGCGAAAATGGGCGTTTCACAGAGAAAATAAAGGAAAAAACAAAAACAAAAATCATACCGCCAGTGAAACGTGTGTTTCACTGAACGGAAAAAAGCGAAAAAAATTAGCTGCAAAAAAACGCTCAGGTGTGAACCAGCCCAAGGGCGTACCTGGGCGTACGGAATATGCGCGTTTGCCACGCGTTTCGGGCCGCACGTTTTTACCACGATTTGCGGTAAAAGAAACACGTGACAAACGCGCGTTTCTGAGGGCCATCAGGCTGTATCCCAATGGATACGCGTGGCAAATATGCCCTAAAGAAGCTCCTGTACTTCTTTGGGCGTAGGGCGTTTTTGCAGCGCGTTCCTACGAGTTGTAAAACACCCAGGTGGGAACCATGCCCATAGGCAATTATTGGTTTTCACATGTTGAGCGTTTTACAGCGCGTAGGAACGCGCTGTCAAACGCCCAGGTGTGAACCAGACCTTAGGGCCTGTTCACATGATTTTCAGGTCCTGATCAGGTGCGGATCTGCAGACGCGGTGCTATGTGTTTCTGCCGCGTTTTTGATGCATTCCAGTTAAAATATATATATATATATATATATATCAGGGCTCAAAATTTCAGGTCCTGAGCTACTAGCCAGGCCTTCGAAGTTACTCGCCATCAGTTGCCCTTCATAACACAAACAAACACACACAGGGCACAACGCGCACACAGCACAACACACATACAGCCACAGCACAACGCACAGGACATTACACATACAGCCACAGCACAACGCACAGAGCAATACACATACACATTTCATCTGAAATACATTTTTAGTATTCGCACATGTCTAATAATATGCGTGTGAGGGGGGGGCGGGGGGCAGTTTTTACTTTTTAAAATAATTTTTTTATATTTTTTTTATTTTTATTGTATTATTTATTTATTTACAGTTGGGGGGAAATATTAGGGTTCCAAACAGACTGCTGACATTTCCCTTTTAAAATAGAAAAGAAATTGAGGACACCAAATCCTCAATTTCTATTTTCTACAGCCTCAGCACTCAATGGGAGGCACTCAGTACAGAGGCTTCCCATTCATTCAGACACTGATAGTAAAATATTTACTATCAATAGTTTCTGAATGGGGAGGAGCCTCTGTACTGAGTGCTACTCCCCATTGAGGAAATCCGCAATTTTCACTCACAATTTGCGAGGGGGCGAGTGGAAATTTTGAGCCCTGTATATATATATATTTTTGCTGGAGTGGGGCTGTCAGTATGTTAGCTGCAGTGCAGTGCGTTTTTGACGCGTTTTGCATTTCCGGACTGTTTATTGACCGGACAACATGTGACATGCATCCTGAACGGACTGCACTGTAGCCCATAAAACACATAGGGATAGATCGGGATGCATTTTTAGTGCAGCAGCGTATGGATCAGGTCAGCACAGAAAACGGACGTCGTGTGAACAGGCCCTTAAGGTGCAAGGAAGTCAGTGCCGGGCTTCATGGGCTGCTAAATATGTGTTTTTTAAAAGTCAGCAGCTACAGTACTTATAGTACTATTTTTTGGGGATAGCCAAGTAAAGTTCTTCTTTGAAGATTTGAATTTAAAAGCAAAATAAAACAAAGATGATAGTATAAATGAATTTAAGTCTGAGTAGGTGCGGCTACTTGGGATCCATTTCCATTACATTTTGATTTTACTGGTAACTGCTTGTGGCTACTATACATTGTGCTATTGATATACTGCTGTATTTTGAGTCTATTGCTTAACCAGTGTGCATTGCTGACATTATTTATACTTACATTCAGTTGTTTTTCTTCTTCTATTTTGCTTATATCTTTCATTATAGAGGTAATATCACTGCATAAAATGAAGCCACAAAAGCAGATGTTACTTTGGGATATTTTAACAAGAGCATAGTGTGTTAATGGCGTGGTAATTTGATGAAAGAAATGAAACAATACTGACACCCAGAGGTGTATTGCTATGTTGATTGCAAAAAAATGCTTTACGCTGTGTATGTTTTGACACAAATGTACTGTACTCTGTAAATTTAAACTAATTTATATTCAAAAGGGAGTGGGACAGGATTTACCAAGACAGTGGATTGGACTTGAAATAGCAGTGGGTGTCCTGCTGTGGTGTCAGAACATACTTTTACAAAAATGTAATTAGAAATGTAATACTGGGTGTGTATTGCTTTCCTTTAGAAAACACTTGAATATAAAGATACACTCCCGTTATTGAGTAAAAGTAATCATGATTGTCTTGGATATGTACAATATTAGTGATGGTTGTATGGTTATGTCTATAACTGAATACCAGACAATCAACTAAATACACAGCTAAAATACATATACTGTATGTGATTGTATTTGTACATATATGTATTTTACTTGGGTAATTCCATGCAGGCAGTCTTGTTATTTAGGCACTCCTGGGAGACAGCACAGCCAAATCCTTAACCTCCACTGCAGCAGTAGTAAAGCCTGGTCAACACCCCAAGCCAATACATACCCCAAGTTTTCTGATTGGAAGATGAAGCAAAAGAAAAAGAATGATGAGGTCATCCCTCTGTACAATCAATTTATCTCCTATTGTGATGTTTTCTCTAAGCAGAGGCATGATGCAGCACAGCCTGAATTGATCCTACTGCTGAGCCTGCTCCACTTCGCCGGAGATCTGTTATACCAAGAATCAGCACAACCTGATTTATTCTTAATGCCAGCCCTTCCTCCCAAACAGAGGATGATGATGATATCAAGACAACCTGAAATACTTACACTGGTAGCACACGTGTTTAGTTTTAGTATTAGAAGTATATGTACTGTTAAATAACTATGTGATCAGGAAACACAGCGCTGAAATCTTATCCTAGAGGCTATAGATCGTCAGCAAAGAGACGTAAGTGCCCATCCAGTAAGTATTTTTTCAGGGGCCCTCTTTAAAATAGAATTCAAGTTACAGATTTATGTTAGGTGTTAGGGAATTTCTACCTCTAAGCTAGGACTTACATTATGGAGAAAAGTTAATTATGAGAGGGGAATTTGAGTAAAACGGTTAGGGGTAGGGACAAGTTAAGTAAGTTGTGGTAATGATAAGTGCTAGGGATAGGTGATAGCTAAATCGTTTTTCCACTTTTGAAGTCAAATTTTAAAAAAAAACCCTCTATATGGTTGTTGTGTGCTCCTATTCACATAACATACCAAAAAACGATTAAAAAAAAATATATATTTCATACCTTTTTAGATGTTTTGTTGCAACAGGCAACATGGCTGATTCCAGGTTTTTCTGAGCACCTTCACAGTGATCTGTGACAGTTGACGCTGTTTTGAAGGCAAAGGGTGAACACACCAAATATTGATTTCATTTGGATTTCTCTTCTGTTCATTTACTTTCCATTTTGTTAATTGATAAAAATAAACTGTTAACACTTTTATTTCTGAAAGCAATCTCACATTTTTTTTCCACACGTGCCTAAAACTTTTGCACAGTCCTGCATGTTTAATGAGAAAAACTCATAAATTGTATGAAATTGTATGAAAATTGTATGATAGTACTTTGTACAGAAATACTATTTATTTCACATTAAATGTATATTAGCAAACAGACGGATTCTACTTTTTTTTTTAATCACTCTATCACATTAAAGGACCTTGCTCCCCTCCACCTTTTGAGTTTACAAATTCTCCACTAACCTGTCACACTGTCACATTGATTTTTACCATGGTACATATAAAAACTTTTTTTTTTTGGATGGGGTGGAGAAGCATTCAAAGCCCCTGCTAAGTTTTTATTGATGTCTGTGTGTACACTAGAAAGATTCATACTGTCTATTTGACATGATGAGTATTGTCACTGGGACAGAAGATATTGGGAAATCCAATATTGTACTATTGTCACTAGAACAAGAGATGAGGCGAAATCTTCCAAGGAGAATATATCACCACAGAAGCTAACAATGTAAAAGCCAGAGCTCCTGCCACCACAATGTTCATGTGGTGAGATGTCACTACTGTACTTAGATATCATTGCTAGTCTGTTCTCCTATCTCTAAACAATGGCACATGAAAGAGACTCATTGACTTTGATACCCTGAGCACATTCTGATTCCGCGAGTACATAACTGTAGGCCATTTGTGCCCCCACTAAAACCTGTCCAAAAAAAACCAAATGTTGTTCAAAGCTCTGTCCTGTCCTCTTACCAGGATAAGCCAACCTTTGGATACTCCCCCTCCCAACATCATAGGAGGGAGCACCTTCCGTGTTCAGTGACTTGCACATGAGCAGTCCACTCTCTCCCCCATCGCCATGGCTGAGCTCAGTGACTGCACATACGCGAAACTCTGAACAAAAATGGTGGTTCCTCCTGTTATGTTTAGGGCAAGCATCCATTGGCTAGTTCTAGTCCTGGCAATAGGACAGGACGGAGCTCTTAGCAATATTGGAAGTTTTTCATATAGGCTTTAAGGGGGATGCAAATGGTCTAGAGGTATGACAGCTGCATTAATTAATATTTTTATATGCTTCTACATTTATTGTCAAATATTGGGGTTTGTGGACTGCACAGGCTAGTGAACTAACCCTTTAAAGTAAGCCTGTGCCCAGATCATACACACTAACGTATTTATATGATGTGAACAAGCAGTAAAAGCACTTTAACTGCTCGCCATCCACCCATTGTATATAAATGGCAGTGGGTTGCTGTAAATAAATGGCCTCTTTTTCCTGCGCATGCACACCGCACGTGTGTGTGAGATGGACACACTAAACATTTGAAACAGCCGATGATAGCTTTTACATAAAAGCATTGGGGTGGATATAGAGCAACACAATCGCTTGTATGGAGTGTGGGAATGTGTGCCCCCCCTCCACTGCTGGCTATCCCTGGCTCGACTGTCCCCTGTGTGGGCCCAGACAGGCATGGTGGGACTCTGCAATGAGATTGGAGGGAGATCAGGATACTTCCACATGTACAGAACAGAGATGAAGTCACTGCTACTTGTTAAAGGTAATTTTTGGGTTTACAAAGGTAATTGGTGCACACAAAAGGGGATTTATATACTTTGGGGCTATTGAGGAATGTATGTAAATTAAAGTTTATGTGCTTGTGGTCCAGCTTTAAACATACCGATGTATATGACAATGCAAGCTGAATTTATTCGGCACAGCCTCACCAATAATACATTCATCTTATATTTTAGAAATGAAAACACCAAAAACAGTTTTGATGTCAATATCTTTTCTTGATAATGTCAAGCTGTAAAATGTGAATTTCACAGAAAACTACATTGCAGTGTATAGTCAGATAACAATATAGTAACTAACATGCAAGATGTTTAGAGAGTTGTTTGCTGCATTATTAAAAATAACCCACAAAAAAAAACCTTGGCATTGTGAATGCAGCAGGGATTGGCGTGAAGAGTATTTTCAAGCAGGCAGCTGCTCCCATTTCAGTGCCTGACACAGAGTTTGCAAGTTAAAAGCTGTCAACAAATAACCACACTGACAGTTTCCCTTTAGCTTGTTCGAGTTGACAAAAATCTAATGGCGCATGGAAACTCAGGGCAATTCTTCCATAACACCAAAGAATGAGTGATCAGTCTCATATTACTGACATGCTAACTGGTTCAGTCAGTTCATATTAATGTCTCTTCACCTACCATTGTCAAATATTCCCCTAGTTAGCTGTAGGGGAAAAGATTTGCCACTGCAAAACAGATGTATACAATTGTTTGGGGATTAAAATATTTTATGGGCTTTTTCCTTTTCGTATTTTTATGGGGACGTTTTGACATAATGTTAAGAATTAATAAATTCCTTGTAAAATGTTACATTATGTAACTGTAACAAATTGATGTAGGATTCAGATTTCCTGCCATTGTTACTTTAACTACTATATTTCTAATTAATGCCAGATAGTGCAATAATATTTTATTGGGTCAGTGGTCTAATGTGCACATGTTTAAATATTAAACTTTGCCAAGCAAGAATTAACACACTGTTAGAGCCTCAAGGGATGTATCCCACATTGGAGTGGTAATATAGCCAAATCAAAAGTGTTTTTACAATACCATTATGCTTCTTCACTATAGAGACATCAACTATTTAGTGGCAATTTATAGCGATGATACTTTATTTCTATAAAGAATACATGGTTGTGCAGGTAGAATGCTCTTTATCATTTGATTCCACTAACAGTCTCAAGGGAAGCCTGGGAATACTTACTATCACATGATGTTGGGCTGCTCTCCAGTCAAAAGGTCTGACAGCATGCTATACCTACAAAAGTGATGTGGGAAAAACACTTTACAACCAAATGTAATTTAATTACCCACCCATTTTGCACTCCACCACAAAATACACCACTAAAGTCAGGGACTGGACACATACATAAGTGCTTGATCCCGGGTATCCAACCTACAGCTCTTAGATACCTACTGCACGGTTCTGGTTTTGCCAGAACCAGAATTCAGGCCAGTGATGGAAAAATGTTTGTTTTATTAGTTTCTGCTAGGTAAATTGTTTAGATGACCTTTTGGATGACCTCCTTTCCTGTGCTGCCCCGTTCCTTTTCTATTCTTAACAAAACAAGTGTAAATAATAGCAAATGTTCATAATCCAGGGATTAAGCCCTAGTGAGTAGAAAGCATGTAGAGTCCATCAAAACTAAGGACACTGAAAACAATGGGAATTATGGAATCCAGGGTACAAATGATATGTAAAACATTTTAATCATAGCTCTTAAATCTAAAGACATCTAAACCATAGTCTTAATATGTACATTTATGGTGTCCGTTAACTGGGGACCCCATATTCCTGGAGCATACCCCATCTGAGATCATTTAGAATTTAGTGACAGAAGCATTTGACCTACAATTGACTTCTTTCTCAGCTATATTTGACCTACTTCAAGTGGGTTTTGCATTCCCATAGACTCGCATAGGAATGCAAAACCTGTTGGAAGCAAACAGATACCCATCGACAGAGGCACTTAGTATCGACTCCAAAAAAACCTGTTTCTATCTAAATGTTGCAAGCAGTTTATACTTACTGTAGGTTTTCAGTAGTCGTTATAGTATTTGGATTGAATGTTGGGAATTTTTCTAATTTATCCTGATAGTTTTTGGAATACAGCAAGCTAGATTAACGAAAGTCCTTTTCTACTCTACCATAAAATATTGTGGATTTTACATTGGCAGCAAATCAGAGCTGGTACACAGTAAGCAAGCAACAGTGATATAAATTCTTACAAGCCATGGTTCCTACTGTATGTTTTGTCCTCTCACCCTCTCCCAACAAAAGAGATTGCCAACAATGGTGAACTGCACAATCTGTTTTAGTCATACAGCACCTTCTCTGTCAGCTACTATGGGCTCCCAGTCCATCCATTTGTGAATTCTCAGGTCCTGCAACATCAGTGCATGTTTTCTTTGGTCCTGGCTCACATAAAACTTAGTCCCTTTTTGCAGGTCTTCTGCCCTACTCAACAAAATACAACAAAGAAAGCATCTCCTCATGTTAAATGTTTATTTAAAACTTTCTAAAAACAGCTTAAATGCTTAAATAGAACACAAATAAGCATCACATATGCCAGTCTGACATGTTTTGTAAAAGGACAATCACCACTCTTTACCAACACACCACCATATATGCTCCATAATTGTAGAATTAAGTTTGTATTCAATCATTATTTCCTTCATCAGAGAAATTGCCAGCGTTTCAGGGCCACATTGGGTGGTATTGTTCATATACAGAGGTATGCTGGTGAAAAATACTGTTTGCAAGAGGTTTGATGGTGCCATACATCATTCAGCACCCATTGAACAGCCAAGGCTTTAACCTCTATGTCTTGTGACAAAATTTGTTTCATGAGTTTCTGCAATGGCATAATATTTTAAAATGGATCAAGTACCTGGCTTCCTGTCTCAGTACTCCTGCACATGTATATCATTCTTGTTAATTGCACAAATGGCATCCTTGTAAAGTTGCATATCAATGTTATAGCATGGATAGAAACACATTTTTTACACCGTGTCTTTTGAACATCAAGGTCATTAGTTCACACAAAGGTCAATGCACCTGACAGCCGGTGAACCAGGAGGAAGGGTGAGTTTTTATGAATATTGTTCTGACCCTAGTTCTTCTTTTCCAGTGATTCACCTTATAAAAATTTCCATTGAAATGGTTTCCAGACTCCTTTAATCTGAGCCAAATGTCTGCAGCAATTACTTATATATTAGGGTAATACAGACAGTATGTATCAGAAGAAATCTGTTCTCTTAGATCAGAAGGGAGCCAGGAAGTCTCTATCTAGTGACCACTGACATCAAAATCAAATTTAAGATACCACATCTCAACACATATAGGGACATCATAACTAAGTCCAGCTATCCACCCAGACCGCACCTTGGGACACAGAGTTGTCCGTGTGTCATGCTGGTGTGAATCAGCAACACTGTATAGCTGAATATTCATTGTTGATAACCCTATCTCTGTTTTTTTATTGGTGACAAAATGTATTGTGCATCCACAATGGGTCCATACTGCTGTAACAGTGTAATTGCAGAGTTCTAACCTATTTTGTCAGGCAGTAAGTAAATGCAGCTTTATGAATTAGACGCAAGCTTCAATAATCTTCAAGGTATAGGGTGGTAGTGATTTAAACATACAAAAAACAGAGATTTTTGAGCCCCATTTGTTAGCCTGTTGTTACGTGTGGCCTGTTGGCCACTTGTTTGCTTCTTTGCCTACTCCTTAGTTGGACTCCTTTTGGACGTCCCAGTGGAATACTTTACATAAAGAAATACTTTCCAATGAAGGAACAACACTAAGGCTGGGTTCACACCTAGGCGTATCGAATATGTGCGTTTGTCGTTTCGTGTCGTTTCGTGTTTGTCGCGCGATTCGCGATAAAAACGCGCGACAAGCGCGCGTTTCCGAGGGCTACTTGGCTGTATCCCAATGGAAACGCACAACAAAAATGCCCCAAAGAAGCTCCTGTACTTCTTTGGGCGTAGGGCGTTTTGTAGCGCGTTCATACGACATGTAATACGCCCAGGTGTGAACCATACCCATAGGAAATAATGGGATTTCGGTGTTTGAGCGTTTTGCAGAGCGTAGGAACGCGCTACAAAACGCCCAGGTGTGAACCGGGCCTAAAACTTACATACTTTAATGTAGTTACAAAATAAAAAATAAAAATGTTGCTGCCTCCTATATACATAGCATTGAGCACCCACTGGTCCACGAAGGTATTAAAGAGGTTACTTGTCTGCCTCCGGCCTCCATGCACTGCGTGGCCTTAACTTTAATCAATCTTCCCCTGGCTCTAATTTACTTCAACTTATGTAGGTTTGTGATGCAGTGATGAAAGTACCTGATCTCCTCACTTCAGGCCATATGCCTGTGGCATACTGCTGCCATTGTTTCCCAGCTTCAGCTGCTACAGCTGCCTACTGCAGCCAGGGTACATCTGTGCACTACCAATATGGTTATTATATACATATACAGTATATGGCATTAAATATGTTAAATATATTAGACAAATGATACATAAATATTAAAGAAGAACTATGAGGTGAGTGCTTTTCACTCACCTCATAGTTCCAGCCGACCTGTGACAATGAGACTGTCACAGGTCGGCTCAGTAGATCGGGAGGTGAGCGAACACATACCGGGTTCGCTCGCCTCTCGATCCTGTCACGGCTCTCTGCCGTGACAGGGGGAGGGGCTGGATTCCATTCTCCCCGCTCCGATCTGCCAGCGCTGACTGGCGGAACGGACGGGGGAGGGGGCGGGTACAGCTGGCTCTGCCTCTAGATAGGCAGAGCCAGCTGTCACTCACGCAGCTGGGCGGATCCCGTCAGCTAAGTCGTGATCCGCTCCGGCTGCGGCGTCTCAGTATACCGTGAGCTGCAGCTCGCGGTATACTGAGCTTAGGGTAACGGGAGGACGCTAGTTTGTGTCCTCCCGTTACCCTAAGGAGAACTATGGGGAAAAACACTGACCCCATAGTTCTCCTTTAAAGAGGCAGGCCCATTAAATAACAGCATCTTACCTTCCTTAGACAACTATAACCAAACTGCTAGCAGAGTAGTAGCAGTAGACTTTCCACCGCTAGCACCAGGGTTCCTTTTGCAGATATCTAATACAAATGGTAGTCATATGAGATGGGTATCAGTGTGTCATTAATGGCATATTGAACAGTAATGTTCAGTAACTTTTATATTAAAGCTTTTCCTGCCCCCTGTCAATCTTATACTCATCTGTCTACGATCAAGCAAGATATCCCCAAACAGTAGGCAGTGCTGCTTGCCAAAATCTTCTAAGCCGAGTCTGCACATGTGCTGTGCACCCTATAGCCAAATCTGTGGAGAGTTTGTGTCTTGGCACAGGTACAGTTAAACATGTGCAGTTACACTTAATAAAATAATAATGTAAACATTAAAGGCCTGTTCACACCATCATGCTACGGTTTCCACAACGCAAAGTAATGTTTGTTGGTGTGATGTGATGCCATTTAATCTGAACCCCAATAAACCTTTGGCAATTGACATGTGGCAGGCTGGAGTGAGGCTTCAAAGTTTTTTTTATTTTTATGTAAAACCATAAAGGTTTCCTATGACCAATTATGTCCTTTTTCTCTAATATACACCACATTCTTATTTAATCAATCTATAATTCTACATTTATACACATAAAGTACACTACATTTATGACACAACCTATATTATTTACAAACATATGTCACAGAGCTTTACTAAGAAGAGTTTCACATCAAACCTTGCTCTAGAAGGAGCTTGCAGTCTTATTTTACTACCACAATTAAACACAAAAACACACAGTATGATCAATTTTCAATTCAATCAATGAGCTACAGGAAAATAGTGCTAAAAACAAGTGAAACTGAACTCAAAAAGTGAAGGTATGCTGTGCTATTGGGCAAATTTGAAAATATTAATTGTGCCTAAGCAGTACCCTGAAATTCCTCCATATAAATAGCAGTGCACTTCATGTTATCTGAGATCCCAGGCACGTCTGTGCCCACAGCCTCATAGCTGCATATTAGAAGTGTGGGATCTAAGACACTGCTGCCTTTGATTGCTAGTCTGATTTGATTTGGTGATATCACCACTATGACTGTTATTGGTGGATACTCTGATGTGAGATGGCTGCCTCCACACAGAGACCCCATTCAGAACAAGGCATTGTAAGTCAGAAATGGGGAAAGATCAGCTGCATAGAGACGACAAGCAACACTAGGTATCAGCACTTTGCCTTCTACCTGACTTTAATTGGGCACAGCTTCCAGTACAGTTCTTCTTAAGGCTGGGTTCCCACCTGGGCATATCAAATATACGCTTTTGTCGCGCGTTTCGTGACGCACACTTTTACCGCGATTCGCGGTAAAAAAACAGGGCGACAAATGCGCGTTTCCGAGGGCTACTTGGCTGTATCCCAATAGAAACGCGCGACAAAACGCCCCAAAGAAGTTCCTGTACTTCTTTGGGCGTAGGGCGTTTTGTAGCGCGTTCATACTAGCTATAGTGACAGGGCCTATTGACTGTTGGGAGCATGGCATACATGTAGTTTTTTCCCTAAGTGTTTTCACCTGTTATTTGATAATTTAAGGGAGGGAATGTTCCCTAAGAAGAGAGCTAAAAACTGGGAGTTCACACAGGGGCCATATTCTTTGGATCGCCTGCAACAGACAGATGTCCTTACATCTCTCCCACCCTCCTTCCCTGCATGAAGCCACTGTCACAGCTTTATCAGTAGATTTTTCTACCTTGCCAGTGAACATGGTACCTGTTTGATGCCCTCGGTGGGCCTTGGTAACTTCTGTTGTAAACTTGAAGTTTAGGACAATGTTGGAACACATGCTGGAACACATGTTTGGTGCTCACAGTCTATGTGTTGTCAACAGAAAGTTTCAAATAGTTTGGGTTTTGTTATGGCAAGTTACTTATGTGGGTCAATAAAGCTGTGCCCTTGCCCTTCCAAACTTATCAGTGTTTAGTGCCTTCTTTCAGGTAATAACAATGGGCAAGGCATAATGCGTAGTTTTCTTAATAGTGGGTATGCCTATGCTTCTCAACGGTCAAGAGCTTAACATTATATCATAAAATGTCAAATGCAAGACTGAGTGTCTGGTCACCAAGAAAGTCTGGGCTAGTATTAGAGAGACAGGTATACAATTTGTTGTCCTCATAAACATGCAACATTATTTGACTATCATCTGCAGAAGCTAAAGAAAGATGATAACCAACAGTGATTAGCCATGAATTCAGAAACATAAGATAGGGGACATGTGTACACAATACATCATACTACAAAAAGTCAGACCACAAGGAAAGTCAAGAGTGAAGGCTTCAAGGACATTGCACAGCTTAGCAGTCAGACAACATGCCAGAAGCAGCAGGAATTCCCCAAGGAGTTGCTCCAGCACTCTGCCCTGATGAATATTCACTCCACACTCTGATTAGATTAGTATCTGGGTAGAAGACATGGCAAAAGCAACAAGTGGCAGATGACAAATTGTAAAATCTGCTGTTCAGAAAGGACACAGCATGGGCGACCATCATTTATATTTTTAGCACTCCATCTAGTGTACTGATTCAGACAAGCAAACTCATTAAACTGCAGACAGTGTTTTGAAATGTTCTGCTTTACAGACAAGCAGAAAACATACAGTACAATGTCAAGTGATAACAACTGAATGTAATAAAATGTTTAATATTGCACTCCCATCACTGCTAACATTACAAAAACAGGATAATTTAATGCCCCTATGTAAAAATATATCATAACATCAAAGTAAAAAATATGACTTTGTTCCAAATACATTACAAATACAAGTGACACTAAATTCAGGAGTTTAATCTTAAAAATGCTTTCATGTACCCTAAGTATTAGCAAAACTGTGTCTTATTTGTGTATCACTCAGCTGTACTGTAGAGCCTCAAATCATCTCTGAATTGGTGCTGACACTGTCCTTCCTTCTGGAGGGTGGCTACTTTTGTTCCCCATGGTCCCTGTGTGTGTTGTAAAGTAGACACCTCTCCAAGCTCGCTCCTGTGATGGACTACAATCTCAATACAAATTAGTAATCTAAACATGAGATTATTGTCCATCATGGGAGTGAGTTTGGAGCGGTGGCTACGTTACAACACACACACAGGGGCCATTTTTGTTAATAGTTAGGGTACTTGAATGCATTTTTAATATTTAACTCCTGAGTTTAGTGTCACTTTAAGCTCTGGTGCAACCAACTGCCTACAGAAGTCATACTAGCTGAATGCAGTCTTGTTTTATTAGTGTCACATACAGATCGATGTCCATAACCCATTGCACGCCTGACAGATAAGTCCTTGGTTAAATGGTGGGTGCTACAGTGACAAAAGGATGGCGCCATCAAGTACAAGAAGATGAGTCACCGTCACCCCAAAATCATTAATCAAATATGTCTTTATTGACGCATAATCATAGTATCACATAATTACAACGTTTCCCTTCATTAGGCAAATATACAGCACAGTCATGAGTGCATAACAAAAGCTGTCCAGCTAATTCCATTGTCTGGGTAATAAGATAATTAGTTAGAAAAGTAACCAAGAGAAGAATGCTGTGATGGAGCTGCAGAGATCCCGAGATAAAAAGGAGAAGTCTTTTTTGAACACGTCACAAAAGTGGTCTTTATGGAAGAATGACGAAAAGAATATTGTTGCTGCAAAAAGCCAATCAGATCCCATTTGGAGTGTCTTAAAAGGATGTGGGAGCAAATATCAGGAAAAAGGCGATCCCTTGTCTCTAATACCTGCTACCCTCTGAGGATGTCGTATGACGAAACGCACCAGGGGCGGGCTAGATGAGACCGGGTGTATGTCTTGAGGAGATAAGAGCGGATTTATTTTGCAGGCCGGCTGTTTTATTCCTTATATGTGAGTCCCTACTTATTGTTTTATCCAATAAATCGTTTTACTACTTCATGGAGATCTTTGTGTTTTACATGTTAATGGAGCCGTGATCCAGTCTGGACACCGATTGGTGGGAGGACGGGAAGGGCTTCTATTACTGAAGTAGTCATACGCGTCCATAGACTTACCTCGCGTCTCTGCTTGTCTCCCGGTCGAGAATCCGACCTGCGCATGCGCCCGCCCCAAGATGCTTTGCGGCCGCCCGAAGAGTTTAGTTTTCTGGGGCGGGAGCGCGCAGCGAAAACAAGGTAAGTTTAAACCGCTGTTAAAGCGTTTTTGTTTTTTTAAAACTGTTTGCCTATATCTACTACTTGATAGCAGTAGATATAGCCAAAAAAACGGGAGGGTTTAGAACCCCTTTAAGCAAAAAAAAATATGTAAAAAGGTAGAAAAAAATTGCAAAATCTAATACCATAAATAAAAAACATGTTTAAAGCCCCCCTCCCCCTTCTCTACATGCACATATGTAAAAATATATGCACCTAGAATGCGCATTTGTATGTTAATGCAGATTGCATAACACATATTAAGTATCTTCATGCATGCCATAGCGAAAGGGCTAGTTCTCCAACCGTCATTTATTGTATTTATGTACTGGACAAAGTCTTATCTTTTATATTTCACAGAAAAATTGAAGAGTATATTGTGTTTGGAAAAGGAAAAATCGTCAAGCAGCTAAAGGGTTTAAAGGGGTCTTGATGCCTTCTTTATTTTAAAGCCGAGCCAGGAAACAGCTGTTCCATGTGAGATGAAATAGTGACCTCTGGTGATTTATTGACGGTAATGCACACATAGGAGGAACAGTGGTCAATAGATTATTTAAAGCAGTATTCAACTCTCAAACTTGAAAATGAGAACAATGAATCCAGATCAAACAAATATACATTGCCCAGCAAAGTATTTCTTTAAAGTAAGTCAGAGTCAAAATGTTTTTAAGCTATTTTCAAATGCTGGTGAAATCACTTACAATGGATGCTGCTCCTTGATGTTTACAAGTTTTAGTTTCCTGCAGAATCAGCTGGTCCCCTGAGCACTGGCCCTGATATCCTGGCACTGGCTCTTTTCCCTTGCAGGGTCCTATGGAGGAACTTTTGGGTGTTCTAGTAAACTGTGTGTGTCTTCACAAACACGCAGGCACAGCAAGGCAAGGCAATCCACTCTCCTCCCCCGTGCTCCTACTTTCTCCCTTCTCCAGGTTAGTAGATGGACAGCTGCTGGAGACTCTGCTGTGTGATCTTGTACTGGAGAGAAAGTTCAGGGACCCGAGCTGAGAGAGTTGGAGTCAGCTGTTTGGAAACATGACGACTGTAAATGCTTGTGCAAAAATGTAAAGAAATACTTTGCTGGGCAGTGTATATTTGTTTGTTCAGGATTTGTTATTGAAAAAAAGGTTTTGAGGGTTTAATAGTTTAAATCTTTGCTCAAACACTTAAAGTCATCATGTTTTCAAACAGCTGGTTCTACAGCAGATGTCCATCTGCTAGCTTAGAGAAGGAAGTAGCAGGGGAGTGACTTGCCTTGTTGTGCCTGTGCATTTGTGGAGACACATACAGCTTACTAGCACACACAAGGGTGGGTCTATAGGTTCCTGCAAGAGCAATAAGCCACCCTAAATCAGGATATCAGGGCCGGTGCTCAGGGGACCAGCTGATTCTGCAGGAAGCTAAAACTTTTTAAACATCAAAGAGAAGCTTCCATTGTAAGCGATTGCAACAGCATTTAAAATAGCTTAAAAAGCTTTTGACTTGATAACACTTAAATATAAATTGTGTTTGGATTTCTTTTACTCATCTTACTCTTGCTCCAAACTTATGGAGACAAAATTCTGGACATAGTTACATAGTTAGTCTGGTTGAAAAAAGACACATGTCCATCGAGTTCAACCTATAGAGATATGGAAAAAAAAAGAAGAAAAGCCAAAACAGAATGCTATGCCCACAATTACCCAATGTTTCTCAATCCTGAGGAAGGCAAAAAACCCTATAAAGAATGGTTCAATTTACTCCAACAGGGGAAAAGATTTCTTCCTGATCCCATAAGGCAATCCCTGGATCAACAATCTCTGATGCTTAATATACCAGTAATATTCTGTGCATTTAGGAATACATCCAGATCAGTATGTAAAGGTTAAACCTCTTTTCCTCCAGATGCAAAGAGTGCCCCCTTGTCCTTTGCAGTGACCTTAAACTGAATAATTTGGCACCATGCTCTTTATATGGGCCATTTATGTATTTATACATGGTGATCATGTCCCACCTTAATCGCCTCTTCTCCAGAGAGAACAAATTCAGGTCAGTTAATCTTTCCTCATAGCTGAGCTCCTCCATGCCTCTTAGGAGTTTAGTTGCCTTTCTCCACACTTTCTCCAGTTCCACAACATCCTTTTTGTAAACTGGTGCCCAAAACTGAACTGCATATTCCAGATGAAGTCTTACTAATGCTTTGTACAGGGGCAGGAATATGTCTCCATCTCTGAAGTCTAGACCCCTTTTAATACAAGAAAGTATTTTGCTTGCTTTAGAAACTGCTGCTTGACATTGCATGCTATTGACATCTACAATAGAAGCAGACGAACAGTGAAAGCCAATGAGACAGAAAACATACGTACATCATAAAAACATGTAAAGAAAACTACAGTTTTTTTTTTTTACTTAGTGTTCTTAACAGTAGTTAACTGAATTACAGTTTGCCATTTACTGCATGGAGATATGCAGTGTCTAGGATGGCCATGTTGCTCAGTGCTTTGCAATTTCTCTGCTCCTTTCAAAAGAGAGTTGCACTGATCTGTTAAAAACATTAAAAAGTTCCTATCTGATGCTTGATGCCTCCATTGTACTCATGTAATGGCATGCGGGCGCCATTTAGTGCAGTGGTACTCTGAGACTAAGCTGGTGTGATGATGTCATTCAACCCAGACTAGAGACATCTAGTGGTAAAAATGAATAATTGCAGGTGACAGCTTCAGATTGCAGGTAAGCAAATGCTTTTTTTTTTTTTTCCTCATATATTACAGGGCTATCCTTTTCTTTTTTTTCTTTGTAACTGAAGAACTGGAGTTCTGCTTTAAGCCTTAGGCCTCATTCACACTGCCGCGCATATACGCGCGTATTGTACCATGTGCAATATATGCAAATAAATGGCTCCATACACACAGCCACGTATGGAGCCGTATATTTGCGTAGCGTGTATATGCGCAAAAACAGAATGGAACAGAGATGCGTCCGGGCAGCGTATTTACGCGCGTACATGCTTAAAGCACATACAAAATTCCATTATGATTGATGCATTCTGGGATTGCATATAGTGCACGCATATACGCGCATAGACACGATATACAATTTTGCTTGTGTTGTGTGTGAATGAGGCCTTAGTCTCAATATGGCACTTGAATGCATGAAAGATGATATATTATCACAACCTGAGGCTGTGCGGAATGGTGTTAAGCAAATCAATCATTTAGCGTTTTCATAAACAAAAATAACTACATTTTTAAACTTACACATAAGTAACTCCTTTATTATTCATGTCCGAGCAAAACTTTACTTGTATTCAGTCCATGTCTGATAAGAATGGCATGAAAGCAAGCACTGTGCATGTGCAAGGTGTAGATATACAGCACACAGTATTTTTTTTTCTGTAGAACATTTTTTTTCCTATCTAGCCCACCGCTAAGAGGTTTGTTGGACACTTTGCAAAGCAGAAGGGGCACAACCCCATCTAGTGAAAAGGATGTTACAGCGAGTATAAAAATCTAATTCACTCCCATTGTTCACTTAGACCAGGGGTAGGCAACCTTGGCTCTCCAGCTGTGCTGAAACTACAAATCACATCATGCTTCTGCCTCTGGGAGTCATGTCTGTGGCTTGCAATGCCTTATGGGGTTTGTAGTTTCAGCACAGCTGGAGAGCCAAGGTTGCCTACCCCTGACTTAGACTAAAGGTGCCCATGCACCTGCCGATTGTCGTACGATAATCGGCAGGTGTGCGACCGTTTCTACTGTAAGGTCGCATGTCTTTAGTCTCCCGAGCAGGCTTGAAAACCCGAGAATCATACGATTTTCGGCAGGTTAGTGGCATTCTAGGGAGACAAATGCCGCATGGGCCGCTGTGCGCACACTGCCCGCTCAGCATTGGAATCAGCGGGGCGGGCTTGCGATGATCGCAAGTACGATCTGCCTGTCCAAGATGGGCAGATCGTACAAGCTTTTAATTACCTTACAACCATCGCAGGATGAAAGTCGTGCGATGGTTGTAAGGTGTATGGGCAGCTTTAGGGTGGCCATTTCTCCAACACATAGAAGCGTGTCGATCGAGGAATCCTGCTGTTTGCATTGTATTTTGACAGCGGCCACCAGCCACTGTCAGAATGCCCGATGAGAGCAGGTAGCTCATTGGCTACTCGCTCCTATCATGCGAAAATGTTCTGTCCAACTCCATCGATCAGCTGATCGAAAGGGTGCCGACAGCAGCACACACTGTGCGAATTTCGTCCGGTTCCTCAAAAAATGGCCGAAATTCAGTGTATGGCCACCTTTAGGCTCCGGTGGATGAATGCAGTGACAAGGCGTGAAAAAGGAAGGTGCACCTTCCTGCAGGGAAGACTTCACCTTGCAAATCTGTGGGAAAGTGCATTCTTGATGTTCTGGTTCAGGGAAGCCCCAAAATGACGTTTCCTCAGACCGGAAGTTGACCTAGGGATATTCTAAAGGCCTGGTCCACAGACCAACGTTTGAGTAAAACATATCCTTCTTAAGGTGCCCACACTGCACGATTCTCGTACGAGAATCGTGGGAAATCCCGCGATCGTACGAGAATCGTGCAGTGTATGGAAGGCGTGCAACCGTTTCTACTGTACGGTCGCACGTCTTCCGTCGAACCAGCATGCTAGAAAACCCGCCGGGATATCGTACGATTCTCGGCGAGTTAGTGGCCTGCTGGTTCGACAACTGCCGAACGGGCCGGTGTGCGCACGCGCACACAGCCCGTTTTCAGTCATTGTAAGCCCGCCCCTCATTGCAGTCATCGTAAGCCCTCAGGGGGGCGGGCTTGCGATGATCGAGAGTACGAATTGCCTGTCCAAGATGGGCAGATCGTACGTTTTTTTAAGTACTTTACAACCATCGCAAGACTAAGGTCTTGCGATGGTTGTACAGTGTATGGCCACCTTAAGGATCACAGCAGTGGAGAGAATTGTGTGAAATTTAAGGTCCATTGATCTGTTATGGTACCATGCATGCAGCAAGGTCACTCCCGTGATGGACTATAATCTCACATTTAGTTTGTAATTTGTATTGAGATTGTAGTCCATCACAGGAGTGAGCTTGGAGCCGTGGCTACTTTACAACACACACAGGGACCATGGAGAACAAAAGTAGCCACCCTCCAGAAGGATGGACAGTGTCAGCACAACTTCAGAGATGATTTGAGGATCTAAGGCTGAGTTATGCACAAATTAAGTACATTTTTGTTAAAGTGACATTAAAGTATAAAAAAAAATTCCCTCCCCCCCTATTGCTAGTGTAAGCACTTACCTTAAATGATGTCTCTTAAGGTGCCCATACACTGCTCGATTCTCGTACGAGAATCGCGGGAAATCCCGCGATCGTACGAGAATCGAGCAGTGTGAACGAAGACGTGCGACCGTTTCTACTGTACGGTCGCACATCTTTTGTCTAAGGAGCACGCTAGAAAACCGGACGAAAATCGTACGATTTTCGACTGGTTTGAACGGTGCTCGGGAGACAAATGGCGAACGGGCCGGTGTGCGCACGCGCACACTGCCCGTTCAGCATTGCGGTCATCGGAAGCCCGCCCCTCAGGGGGGCGGGCTTGCGATGATCGAGAGTACGATCTGCCTGTCCAAGATGGGCAGATTGTACGTTTTTTAAATCACTTTACAACCTTCGCAAGACTAAGGTCTTGTGATGGTTGTAAAGTGTATGGCCACCTTTAATCTGATCATCTTCTTGTTGTTTCCTGTCGTTTTCAGATGTCCCTCCAGCACTGCTGCGGGTCTCCGATCCAGCGCTGACTCCTCTGTGCTTGCTGGTACTTCCTGTCCCAAGGAGTCTGCATGCAAGTGCACGCTGTCCATACTTACCTTGCGTCTCTCCTCGTCTCCCGGGCGGAAATCTGAACTGCGCATGTGCCCGCCCCAGGATCCTTTGCGGCCGCCCGAGATTTTTCAGATGTTCGGATGGGAGCGCAGGCAAGTTTTAAACTCTTAAAACTTTAAAAAAATAAGTTTTTGCATATATCTACAGCTTGCTAGCAGTACATGTATGCAAAAAACCTGAGGGTTTAATAACCCTTTAATAGCTAAAAAGGTACTTTAATGCATTTTTGAGATTTAACTCCTGAATTTAATGTCACTTTAAGGGATCCACCTTTATGGTGGGATCTGAACTTATGTAAATAGAATAGGATTTAGCAAGATTCTCAAGAATCTGTACCTGAACTATTAACAAAAATGTATCTTATTTGTGAATCACTCAGCTGTAGATCCTCAAATCGTCTATTGGTGCCGATAGTGTCCTTCCTTCTGGAGGGTGGCTGCTTGTGGTCCCCGTGTGTGTTGTAAAGTAGCCACCGCTCCAAGCTCACTCCTGTGCTGGACTACAATTTCATGTTTAGATTACTAATTTGTATTGAGATTATAGTCCAGCACAGGTGTGAGCTTGGAGCTGTGGCTACTTTACAACATACAGGGATCACTAAGAACAAAATTAGCTTTCTTTCAGAAGAAAGGACAGTGTCAGCATGAATTCAGAGATGATTTGAGGATCTACAGCCGAGTGATACACAAAGATACATTTTTGTTAGTTAAGGTATGTGAATGCATTTTTAATTTAACTCCCGAGTTTAGTGTTACTTTGATGGTAGAATTCAAAGCAAGCATTTACCTGCCTTCAGTTTAGCTGCACTTAGAGAAAATAGAATTCTGTGAAACCAGGATCCGATTAGAATAAATGTAACTAACACGTGTAAATGCGCATAAACCGCTAAACCCAGAAAAAGGCAGGTACAACTAAGCGCAGGAGAAAGTTATCTGGGAAGCATAGTTTATAGCTCCCAGTTAATTTCTCTTGGGTATAAGGGCAATATCTAGGAACAAACAACCATCTCCACTGCAAGGGTTAGCTGCTAGTTTAGTTCTAGGATAGCTGTGTAAAGGACTTTTACTTACTTGATCCCCTTACTCCAAAACCAGAATCCACAGCTTCTTCCACTCTGCACTCCAGCAGTCAGAGGCCTGTTGAGGTAATCACATACAATGCAGGGCCCATAATCCTGCATTAAGGTGCCCGCACACCTTGCGATAATCGCGGGAAATCCAGCGATCGTACGATTATCGTAAGGTGTGTGGGAGCCATGCAACCTCTACTACTGCAAGGTCGCACGACTTTTATCTTAGGAACATGTTAGAAAATCCACCGAGAATCGTACGATTTTCGGCGGGTGTGTAGCATGTTCGTAAGATAAAAGCCGGACGGGCCAGTGTGCGCTTGCGGTCATCGGAAGCCCGCCCCTCGGGGGGGCGCGGCTTGCGATCATCGCAAGTACGAGCTGCCTGTCCAAGATAGGCAGATCGTACGTTTTTTAAATTACCTTACAACCATCGCAAGACAAAAGTCTTGCGATGGTTGTAAGGTGTGTGCCCAGCATTAGACGTGAGGACCTTGATGTACAATCCACAGCGTACGCAAGACTGAAAGAGCTCCAACTGCTGGTGCTCTCATCCGCTGCACAAAACGCAGAATGGCTGATGTGAATGTAGCCCTTTACCGCCTAAACATTTTCCCATTCTCTCTTGTAAATACCTGAATGTCCATCTGTCCACAGGTTGACTTTTAGGGCCCATCCACACCTTAGCATTATGGACGAGAGTTAACTTGTATTGTTATGGCACCAAAACGAACAATCACCATTTCTAGCAACACAACATACAGGCATGCGTTTACTTAGTGCTTGGGATGCCATTAAAAACAAATGGCACAGCACCACACTAATACATATCTGGTGAGTCACCACGCATTTCCTCAAGCGCTGGCTGCATTTTGTTGCAGCATAGTACAGCACAGGTGCATTGGGTTGTCATTCAAAATGAAGCACACAGACGCACACACAACTACATGATGCAAGAACGTGCATTGTATTACAAACACAATTCCATAATGTGACCCGGCTGTATTCACAGCTATACATGTTATCAGCAGAAAATGTATAGCGGTGACTGAAATCTAAAACAGGAAAAAAAAAAAAAGGCCTAAGCAAACTTTGTACATATTCAAAAGGAAACCTTACTAGCGTTTGGCAGAACATTTAATTTCCAAAGTTAAAGACAGGAAACATGAGAAATATAACAACTTGTGATAGATCACGATAGTCTCCTGTAAACTTTGTTGGACAGTCCATGCGTAACAAGTCCACAATCCTAACAGGATCAACACAGGGATCGGTCAGGGCAGAAACAGTCTCGGGTAAAAGGCGCCACGGTCTGAATGGAGGATCTGGGGAAGAAGCGCTCAGTAGCAGAGCAGTGTCCTCCGTGCAGCTTCCGGTGTGGGTCCCCTTGCAGCTTCCCACGCCTCGCTCAGCCCCCGGAGCTCAGGAATCGTCTGGCTTGTCCACGGGCGGCCCGCACGGCTGCAGCATCTTCTCCATCAGGTTGAAGCGCACTCGGGCTTTGCTTTCGTTCTCCGCCACGGCGAAGTAGTTGAGCAGGTCGTAGTGTCCCATGTAGGAGCAGTACGAGTCCCTGTGCTGGTTGACCAGCCATTCCCACTTTGTGGTGTCCGCATGGCCCGTGCCGATGTACTTGGACTGCAGATGCTCTAGCTGGCTGTGAATGGTGTATCTGTCCGTCATGGCGCCTCAATCACCCGGCGAGCAACAAGCGTTACGAAAGGTATAGCGACTAGTTCCTATTCTGCAGATTGCCCTGTGATGTCACAGGAAACATGTGACCAGGAAGCAGGAAATAGTGGGCGGGAAAATCTAATGAATAGGAGCTGCTATACAGTGGGAAGGAGGCTTCAAGCTGATCAGTGTTTTTTCCCCAGTAGGTCTCCCTCTCTTCTCCTTTCACTCCCTTCTGTCCATTTTTTTTTACATTATATCATCTGTGTCTTTTTCTCTGTATACCCTCTCGCTCTCTCTGCATACCCTCTCTCTCTCTCTTTGGGGAACTAGTCGCAACCAAGGCCTCAAACCTTCGGGTCTGTAATCAAAGCGAAAGTTACGTAAAGGGAAACACGAGCACGAAGGCTTCCGTCACGCTAAGCATGACTGTTAATTACGGCTCTCTAATACCCGTTACAAAACAACACGTCATTTTCCTGCTAGGTGCGCAGACAGATATGATTAAAAAACATACAATATACTTTGGTTATGTACATTATTTTGGGAATACGAGTTTTCCAGGCACAAATACCACCTACTCTATGACCAGGAAGAATGCGTGCGAGGCATTGTGGGAAAAGTGAAGTGTTTGGGTGATGATAGAGTTGTGTGGAAGGGGAAGTTGCTCAGTCATGTGATTGTCACATACCACCAAACTTTACAACCACCAAACTTTACAATCACCAAATGAAGGAAAGTGGACGTGGTTACACGATACTGAATAATTAACATGGTTTAACCCTTTCACTGTGGATCTTTTTATAACGTATATACACGTGCTAAAACACTTTATGGAATCAAAGGACTATTAGAATAAAACTGTGTTTGTTAAAATGTTTTATATTGTTCACATATTTGCACAGCTGTTTATGAAATATATATTTTCAGTAAATGAAAATACCATAAAATTAATATGGGGGCATACAAATATGATTAAACTTCAAAATTGTTTGTAAAATATAAAAGGATAGACTGTCAAGTAAATTGATAACATACGTCAATCTTTAAAATTACATTCCCTGCAAAAGCAAAACAAACTACAACAAAAATAGTTGTCAAGTATCCATACGCCGCCGGAATGAAACATGTATGCGTCCTGGCCAGAAAACCCGTACCCCTACGGACCTGCAAATGAGGTGAGTGTAGGGGGGCGTACGGCCGCGTAGCCCCATAGAGAAGGACGGGGGCTGCGTTCTAATCACACGCAGCACCTGTCCTTCCCGGCAGCTACTTGGTACGGCCCCGCACGCAGCACAGAGCTGTATGTGACGGCCGATTCGTGTGTGAATGAGGCCTAGTAGATATGTGGATGGGGGGTTGTAAAGAGGTCATAGATATGTGGCGGGAGGGCTGGGGGGGGGGTAGTAGTTGTGTACAGCTATTTCATGCTTTTTCTTGTAATTAGACAAGTGGATTATAATGGGGAATATTACACTGTAATGTTCCCTATTATAATCTATTTCTATGATTAAAGGTAGGCATGTGATCTATCAAAGTTTGAGACTACGTTAGAATGTGTGACCAGTGACGTGGTCACACATTTTCTCGCCCAGTTTTTCGGTGGTGGAATAGGTGAAGAATTCCAACGCTTTAATTTTTTGGTGCAACTGACTAATTTTATTTTGAAGGCATGTTTAAATACAATTAAAATTATTAAATCAAAACAATCTAAAATATAAACAATCAACGTCCGTCCCCCCCCCCCCCAGCGGGCCACGGTAAAATTATCAAACGTTGACCGATACGCGGGGATAAAAAGGTTGGGGAGCACTGTGTTACATGATGTAAGTGGGTCTTAGGTGTGCTTATTTCTCTTTCGTTCTTCGAAGGACACAGTGGAGATCTTCAGATCGTGACCATCTTCACAAGTCATTGTCTTCAAATTTATATTTAGGAGGATTAGGCCTGGGACTGATTTCCAGTTCATTTATTGAACTCATCACAAAATCCAGAAAATGCTAACTATAATCTGAACACCACTGAAGTCAAGGAGAATCTTGAAAACCAATTCTGGCAATTTTCAAAGCAAATAGGCAAGGGACTGTTAAACTAAGGGCATGGGCAAGCTGGGCACTGCCATGGGGAACAGTACCAATACAAAACCAAAAAATAGTTCAGCAGTGAGAGGGTACTCCTTTTATGCATCTTTGAGGGCCAAATGACCAAAAATGTAAACCTGGTCTCCCCTGCTAATCTAGGGTTGCCACATGTCCAGGATTCACCCAGACAGTCCGGTTTTTGAGTCCTGTGCCCGGGTTTAAGGCCAGCTGACACCTGGACACTTTACATTTTTGACAGGTGTCTGGAAGACAGAAGAGGAGATGTGCAGGCCCGCGGCTCACAGGAAGGCTGCTGAGGTCCCCAGCAAGCGCGGGACCTTGGCAACCTTCCTGCAATACACAGGCACATGTAAACAGGCGCTGGACTGCACATTTCCTCCTATGTCTTCCTGACACCACGCTGCCCACCTTCAGACCCCTGGTGAGACACCGCACAGCACTCCTAAAAGTCTGCATAGCCACCTGAGAGCCCACACAGCCACTTGAAAGCCCACATAGCCCATCTGAGAGCCCGCACAGCCCACCTTAGAGCTCACACAGCCCACCTCAGAGCCTCCACAGCTCATCTGAGAGTCTGCAGAGTCCATCTGAGAGCCAACACAGCCCTGGTGAGAGCCCACACAGGCCACCTGAGACATCAGGGAGCCACCCTGGAACAACACATATGTCACTTGATATTAATTTTGTATTGCTGTATAATGTATTGCTGGAACTTTTAGTCCTCTACATCCGGTCTCCTTACTCCCTCCCCTCTCTGCCTATCCTCGCTCTCTCCTCTATAGGTTTCAAAAAAAGAAAATTGATCGTTCGTGTTTCACTTGAAGAAAAGGTGGCAACCCTATGCTAACCCATTCATTGCTTAGTGGTACATTGGTGCACAGGAAGATTACCGCTTATCTCCAAATCCAGGACAAAGCAATCAATCCAGCACTTGATTTCAGATTCCAATAATTAATTCTCCACATTTTTTTCTGTTCCTGAATCCTTGCCTAGGCAAGGATGTTATTTATATGGTCTCCCACTGACTTCTGGGATGTCTATGTCACACATCCCAGGAGCCAGTATCGAAGTGTTTCAACCATGAGATCCCTCTGCAAGTCTATGCCAGGGCGATCCCTGAGGTTCCCCGTGTATTCACATGCTGCTGACCATCTGTTCCAGGGCTACCTTTTGTTCACAGCGCACAAGTTTTACTCATTAAAACTGTCCTTTTGCTGGACAGTTTTTTCACTACTTGATCATCTGGGGGGTCTCTTAATTCTTGTAGGAAAACAGCTGCCTGCCCCCTGTGTCTCTAGTACTTTTTGTCTGATCTTGGTTATTAAAACTGTGTTGGCGCTGGTCAATTTGTGCACTTCTTTATCATCTGGGCTAACTTAATTCTTGTAGGAAAACATCTGCCTTTGTCCCTGCTACATTTTGGCCTAGTCTTTCTCAATAAAGCTGCATGCTGCTGGCCATTTTTTTCTACTGCTTTATCTTCTAATTCTTGTAGGATACACCATCCTGTGTCTCTAGCACATTTTAGCCTAGTCTTGCTCAATAATACTGTCCTGCTTCTGGACAATTTTTTTTCACTGCTTTATCATCTGCTTTATCATTTTTAGTAAAATTCCTGCCTGTGCCCTGTGTCTCTAGTGCAGTTTGCCTACTCTAGCTAAAAACTGTGCTGCCGCTTGCCAATTACACTGCTGTACCAGCTGCAATCTTTAATTTCATAATGAGAGCTTAATAGAAATTGGCCAGTGGTAGGACAGGAGAAAGGTGGCCATACACTTTACAACCATCGCAAGACCTTAGTCTTGCGATGGTTGTAAAGTAATTTAAAAAACGTACGATCTGCCCATGGACAGGCAGATCGTACTTGCGATGACCGCAATGCTGAACGGGCAGTGTGCGCTTGCGCACACCGGCCCATGCGGCATTGATCTTACGATCATGCTAAAAACCAGTAGAAAATCGTACGATTCTCGGCTGGTTTTCTAGCATGCTCCTTAGACAAAAGATGTGCGACCGTACAGTAGAAACGGTCGCACGCCTTCCATACACTTTGTGATTATCGTACGACCGTGGTATTTCCCGCGATTATCGTGCAATAATCGCGCAGTGTATGGGCACCTTAAGTAAGAACAGGGATGGAAACAATGAATTGCTGGCCAATTTCTGCCACTGGTCAGAGCAGGGCTATTACAGCTTGATGAAAAAGTATGTGTTGCTGCAAAAAATACCTTAATTATTTTTTTACTGAAATTAATCAATGCTGTATGTAACTCAGATAGTTGCAAAAGAAAAAAATATCAACTGCACAGTAAAATATTCCTGCAGGAGTTACCGAGTTACACTGTCTTTGAGGCTGTCCGTAAAATGTGTTCTGTTCCATTGCTCCACATACAGCTTTAAGGCACCTTTTAAGCCTGTAATTTTTGGATAAGGCTAGGGCTGCAACCAGTGGCGGACCTAATAACCAAAGGGCCCTGGTGCAAGATTTTATCTTGGGCCCCCCTCCCAAGATGATGGGGGGGGGGGTGCGCGGGAGCGGATCACACTGGCCCCCCCCTCCCAGCGGTCTCCAATGTTGCAGTGGCGTGCTGGACTTACCTGAGACCCTGCAGAGCACACCATAGATCCTGCATAGCCCATCTGAGACTCTCTATGGTGGACTCTGAGAGCCTCAGGCCCCGATGCGGTAGTTCCGCCACTGGCTGCAACAACTAATAGTTGGCAACAATTCTCATTATTGGTTAGTTGGGCAGGGGGGGGAAGAGATTGATTTTTAATGCAACCAATCGATTAGTTGAAAAAAAATAGATAACTAATCAATTATGAAAATAATCGTTAGCTGCAGACCTAGATAAGGCATAGTTACATAGTTACATAGTATTTGAGGTTGAATAAAGACATTAGTCCATCAAGTCCAAATTGGGGTGCAGGCAGCATACTTTCATATAAAAACAGTGATAACACAGAGGATTCCCTCTGTATTACTACTACCCTAAAAAGGAAGTAGTCTTCTGGCTTACTAGGCGCTATTCTTAAAAGGAGGCATAGTACTTCCTCGTTAGGAGAATAATAGAAAGGGGTTTGCCCTAATAGGTAAGCAGTCTGCTGCCTTACCAAGTGCCATCCTTAGAAAGGCAGAACAGCACTTCCTTACTGGGACAGTGATAACAGAGGTGATGCCATATAATGAACAGTACAGCCCTGCTATGTCAAAAACTATAGTGTTAAAAACTAAATCAGAAATAATCTCAACCCTCTCAAGTATTTAAAAAGGAAGTAGTCTACGGCCTTAGTAGGTGTTATGCTTTTAGGACAATCTACCCTCCAATATTTCAAAGAGAAAAATAGGAATACCTGCCCTCTGCTACACATGAGTGCATAATGAAGAGGTTTCACTGTGGAAGATGTAACCACATTGTCCTAAACAGTGAACATACAGTAGCTGAAATGGCAAATGGTTAAAAAAAATCTGAAGGTATCACTCACTCCCGTAGGGGCTGCTGGTAAATGATTGGTTCTCCTACCGTATCCAGTAATGACACGCCCTCTAATGTTGCCCAGGCAGCATTATCTTTGAAAACATGAAACTCCATTACATTTTCTGCTCCTAGACTACAGACAGAAAGCTAACACATTATTGGCATCTTTTAAGCAACCAGAAACCAAAAGGAACACGTTGGTCTAGTGTTACAGTCCCTGCACATATCAAAACAAAAGGGGGAATGTTGAGATGGGATATATATTGACTGGATTCCTTCTCAGTTTGGGCATGGTATCCACCTGTTAAATGAAACTCAGGCCAGATTGCAACATACAAATTGCAGCCACATAATCTTATATTGTGAAAATAATACAACACTATGCAAAAATGTGAGATACACACTGTGTAAGTCTGTATGTAAATAAGGAAAAATTCCCATGTGCACATGTCCATTTGCATGTGTCTAATAGTTAAATATTAAAATCATGTTAATCTCCAGTGCTTCTCTCCGTGATGACACACTTTCACCTTTCCACCAGAATTACACTTACCATCTAATGCGTACCTCTCTTATCAAAGAGGTCAAAAAAGCTTTTGTGATCATCAGATATCACTTTAAATGATGTGGCAAAAAGCTCAGTATCCCTCTACTCCTCAAATGTTCCTCAGCAATTCAGAACATTGGTTCCATAAAATTACCCTTTTACAGATTCTCGTGTCTCTACCTGCGACACCAATTCTTACCACTTTGTCAAGGGCTCAGAGTGTCATTGTTCATTCTCCTCTATATATCAGGGAACACTATGCTGTCATGGAGGCCTCCAGACACTAAATGCTGCACATATACGATTCAGCAATCACCCAATAGCATCACACACAGAATTAGAAAATTTCTTAACAATAAACACATACATACTGATTCATACAAATGAATAAATCTATACATTAAAAACAAAAAAACCTAAAACTAAATGTTGAGCTACAATCAAAACAATGTGGCTATATATACAATGGTAATACAATGTGTCAAAAAATAAAAACGGAGTACAAAATGAGTATTAGTAACAAGTGTAAAGTCCAAAGAGAAATGAAGAACCAATGCCTGAAATTATTATGGTGCTCATGGTAAGGAATACTACATCCCTGGAGACATCACACATCCAGCTCAGTCATTGTCTTTAGTGTTAACCCTTTTCAGTGTCGCTCTCACCTTTTCTTGCAACCTAAGTAGGTCTCATAACACTGATCCCTTTGTCGGGTGGTGTGCAGTTAACGATTGCTGGTCTGATTGTACAATTTTAATGTTTACCTCAATGGCTCCAATTTCAAGCTTCCTGTATGGACTATACAACTCAAATACCTCTGGTCTACAATGATCTATAGCCGTTTGGATGTTAATTCCCCTCGGCCAGCTCTCCCCATGATGCGGTATCATAAATGGAAACAAGCACACACCATAGTGAACACCAATATAAACACTTAAATTTAGGGATGCACCGAAATTTCGGCCGCCAAAACATATTGGCTGAAAATGGCACTTTTGGCAAAATTCCGAAAGTGCCATCTTTCAGCCGAAATAGCGGTGCATCCCTGCTTTCTCTCCTCCCTGTTGGGCGCTGCTCTGTGTCCCAGCGGGGAGGAGAGAAACTGTCCTAGGAGGCAGAGCGGTGCGAGGGTGGAGAGACGCCGGCCGCTAACAGTGCTCTCCTCTCCCGCACCGCTCGGCCTCCTATGGCAGATTAGGAGAGCGGCAGTGTGGAGGCGGAGACAACTGTCATTGCTGTCACAGGATGAGCTCTCCTCCTCAGCCTCCTGTGAAAGATCAGGAGAGTGGCGGTGTGGGGGCGGAGACAGCTTTCACAGGAGGCTGGGTCAGTGGTGCAGGGGGAAGAGGCAGCTGTCAGAGGAGATCAAGCTCTCCTGCACCACCCCGCTCATCCTCCTTTGACAGCGTGTCAGGATGGAGAGCAGGTACAAGCACTCAGCGATCATTGATCGTTGAGTGTTTGTAAATAACTGAGGGCAAAGTATGTTTACTGTAAAGTATTTGAAAAAGTTAGAAAAAAAAAACATTTTCGGTTTCGGCCTGACATTTTTTTCATTTCGGTTCTGAAATTTTAATTTCAGTGCACCTCTACTTAAAATCCTTTATTAAAAAAAAACTCCAAGGGGGGCGTGGCCGAGATGTGAAGCAGAGCGGACGTGTC